>NC_133517.1:49640000-49700000 GCF_049354715.1 Callithrix jacchus
AGGAGGTGCTTGACAAAGAGAATCTATGACTCAATGGTAGATAAGCTAGAGGAGACTAAATTTTATAGCTGTCACTCCAATTTATCTTCCAGTTTAACTGAATCAATTTCAGAGGTCAAATAATTCAAATATTTAAAAATGTGCAAAAAGAAAAGAAAATCCTGGAAAATAACACTGTAGTTATTTTAGTTCCAGAAAATAAACTGATAGCAAGTACACACATATTACTGAAAATGGCTCACACATTTAAAAGAAATTTAAATAAAAATGGCCCAAGCTTTACTGACGTATGATAAAAATGAATGAATAAACTCCTTGATCTTTAATCCAATTTAGTAACACACTTCTAGATTCCTGGGACTTAGATCTAGCCCTAGGGAAAACTGTGAAGTAATAGAGTTGCCTTTGGGGACCCACATGCACAACTCCCTTGCCTTTATCCCTACGATTCTATGTCTGGTATTGCCTTTCCACTTGCCTCTTTATAAAATTGTATTGGCAAGAAAGAACTGAATAAATGAATATAGTAGTATAAAAAGGGTTCAATATATACTAGATTCAAAATTTTTGGGGGTTCCTTTCTGCTATGATATTCTGATTTCATCACAGTCTATGCTATTTTCCATTCAACAGAGAACAATATGTTAAGTTAAAGGAATTAGTATCTAATTATAAAATTTCAAGCCAGAGTGATTCAGATGGAGGAGGTTTTACTTGCATTGCTGCAATATTACATTGGTAGCCAGCTTCTTTTGTCTACTCACAAAACCAACCTTAGTTCTAGATCTCATACTAGTACAACTTCCTACTAAATAATTGTACCCCCTTTCAGCTAGTTCATTTTCCCTCTGAATCTGAGGAAATTACTGGCTTACATGTCTCTGACATGAAAATTTAAGACAAGATAAATTTTAAGGAACAGAGACACGATAAAATAGCAATTGTGGAAGCAAGATGGATCAATAGTTGTTGACTCAGGCTTTCTCGTCAGGTGGGTCTACATTTTTTAGCCAGGGTTCTATAACAAGGTAATACAGATTTTTAGAAGACTACAATAGGAATTCCGAATAATCCAAAATCAAAGCTTATCACAAATTTTAAAAACTTTAACATCTTGAGAGAAAAAGCTGACTTAATTAATGAGCTAAGCTAAAAAAAATTCAGGAAAAGAGGTATAGATTAAACATAATAAACTATGTGCATTTGGCTTACTAGCAAAATAAATCAGCCTATAAAAATTTGCAGTAAAAGATTCAGTAGCCAGAAAACCAGAAATAGAAGAGAAAAGCTGAACAGTAACAGAGATGTGGAATAAGTGGTTGCAATTTACAAATAAATGAGTATCGAATTTTATCTTTTATCCAGTTATATGTTTAAATATACATTATTTCCCATTTCCCAACTCCTACTGCAGTTCTTAGAAATTTTACACAGAATTAAACATTTTTCTGTAAATAATTTCATACTACCATCATTTTGTTTGGTTTTGTTTTCCTTAAATAGCTACCTATTACTGAAAGTAATGCTTTCAAAAGAAAATGCCTGCTTCATAACGCACTTACATGTAGTTTCTTTTTTCCAAGTTTCTTTGACCAAGGTCCTCCAAGTTTATATTTTAGGTTAGAAATAAAAATAATTATGTGCATAGGGCCAAAGACAATTGTGCTAAAATTATTAAGGACTTAATCTTATCTAGAGTTACCCCAAATGTGCTAGTAAATTACATTAAACTATGAGAAAAATGCAAAAGACATGTCCTAAAGTTCCATTTAAGGAATTCAGCTTAGGCAGTATTTCCAAACACTAATGGAACATTTAAAATCAGACACCACTTTAAACGATAAAGTAAATAAGTTAAATATAGAAAAGCAAGTAATTTTTCTATTCACTTTGAGGAAAATCCCAAAGCCCATTACACTCTAAAGGATAAAATATAAATTTAATGTTTTCGAATTTTTCCAGGTATATAAACATACATCCATATTTTATGGCCATTCTCCCTTTTTATGTTTGATCATAATAGAAAAATGAGGATGTGAACAAAAAATAAAGAAAAACTAATTCATTTTGTTAAAGAGTGAGCAATGGTAGGTGGTGATACCAAACGCAGTGCTGTGCCACTGTTTAGGAAGGGGACACACATGATGAATATTACTCCTGAAAGGGCCTTCTTAGTGATTTTGAGGACTAAAAAATTTGCAAGTTTCTTGGAAGTTAGCTAAGAAAGTTTTGTGAGCATTAAAGCCGATATCCAACCAGAAAAACAATTCTACCTCCCAAAATAAAATAAAGTGTTTGTTTAAATCAGGAAATTCAGAAGTTGATAAATACTAAAACCGAACATGTACACTGCAATTAAGCTAATTTTGTAGTGTAGCCTTTGAATAAACTTATTACAGCCCATCTTATTTTCACTGAAGCAATTTTTAGTGATTTCCTTCTAATCAAAGTCTTGGAAGTTACTTTCAAAGGGATGAGACATCCTTAAAATGAAGTCTTTTCCATAACTAAATCCTATTAAAAAGGAGCCAAGAGGAACTTGTCATATTCTCAAAGATGTTCATATTGACAACAAATTGTAGCAAAAGCCCAGGGCTTGTAAGAAACACAGAAATATTTTACTTATAATGTTCTTTTTGATTTTGCCTTAACTGGTATGTCTATCTCTCCCGTTAAGCAAAGAAGATAATTGTTTGGTGACAGATAATATAGCAGAAAATGATCATAGGGAAATAGAGAACTACAGCTCTACTGAGCTTGTTGAAATAGTCAGCATTACCCACCATAGGTAGATTAACCTAATAAAGACATGAACTGAAAGTGTGAGAACTCAGGCACTCAGGTGGGGCCCCACTGGTAATTCTGCTGGGTTAATGTTTAAAATCTCTCACAAAGGACTAAGTTGAGAGAAATTGAAAATTTTAGTAGGTAGCAATGTTCATGGAGCTTTTCTTTTTATAACACTCCCCAGTCTGTTTTGGTCCATGATTTAATAAAGCAGCAGATATAACAGCTTTGAGTTCCTTGGTACCTCGTGTGTTTAAAGACACTCCTAGCCAGGGAGTGACTGCCACCAGCAACTTCTCACCAATGCAGATAGTTACAAACAGGGACCGTATTTTAGGGAGAAGACATAACTTATGGTGAGTAGAATGAAGAAAAAAGTTAGTCTGTTTAAATATTTTATAAACATCTCTTTCTCCTCCTTTCTCATTTTCTTTCACAGGGCCTCTTGGTCCCCATATCAGAGTGACTGACCAAAGGGCAGTTGGCAGAAGGACCACTGTCTCAACAAAGGTCTTCAGACTCAGTGGAGAAAAAAATAAGATGCTTTGACCATCACTTACTGGGATGACAACACGGTCATTATCAATCAAAACAGACTTGTAGATTAAAGGTACAGATATTTCAACTGTTTTTAGCCCATATAAAAGTATCAAAACTCCTCTATTTTACGTATAGAAGTTTTTCCATGTACATTATTTTTCTGAGTCAGTAATCAGTGGTATATAAAATGGGACCAGAAAATAACAAGACTAATATTGTATGCAAAAAAACCTCTGCCATTGCATTATTCTCCAAACGCTTCTATTTTACTTAAATAAAATGAACAACCAAAACATTTAATTGTACCTCTAATATTTAAGGCTCCGAAATTGTCTAGATAATTGAGCCTAAGATACTTTTGGGGTGAGGGGAGTTGGTATGACAGTTAACGACATTTAAGACATTTTCCTGGTAAAGGTCTTTTTTTTTAGAGGCAGAGTTTCCCTTGTTGCACAGCCTGGAGGGCAGTGGCGCATTCTCCGCTCACTGCAACCTCCACCTCCCGGGTTCAAGCGATTCTCCTGCCTCAGCTTCCTAAGTAGCTGGGATTAGAGGTGTGCACTACCACACCCAGCTAATTTTTGTATTATTAGTAGAGATGGGGTTTCACCATGTTGGCCAGGCTGGTCTCGAAGTCCTGACCTCATGTGATCCACCTGTCTCCACTTCCCACACTGTGGGAAGTACAGGCAAGAGCCACTGTGCCGGGACGGTAACATTCTTTATATGTATAGCTCCATTCTGCTTCTCTCGAAAACCAAATCACTCAACAGGGAACCAGAGAAGCTAGCAGGGGCCGAGGGACCGTAGGATATCATTGTTTTCACACCTCCTAAACCAAAAGTTAAAATAGGAATAACTTAAGATCACAATGGCAACTATGTTTTTAATGGAATTGAAAAGTTTGAAATTTATGTAAAAATTCAATTTGTAAAAATAAAAAAAAAGCTTTCCTTACTTTTTGGTAAACGTTGTAGATATATATAATTAGTGAATTCTAGATGTCCCTTTAACATGTTAAATTTTCCTTTTAAATAGAAAAAAATCATTGATAATTTGGGAAACAAAACTTACTTAGATTATAGAAGAACCATGTTTTTCTATTTTGGGTGATATATATCTTTTGTTATATTTTTGGCTACAGGATTGTCTAGCACATTATATTCCATTTATTTAACATAATATAGTTGAATACCTATGCTTATTCACTAAATCAAAACTGCACAAGTTGCATATCTTTTGATGAGCACAGAATTAGATTCAGCATCTGAGGTTGTCTCAAACAGCTTTACAAATGTGTTATGCCTTAAGTAGAAACATTAGCTGGGGCTGCGGGTGAGGGGAAGAAAGGCATGAAGTAATATTAATGTATTTCTAAGGTTGTTGAATTTATTTAGGTAACAAGTAGTAATGGATGCTCCAAAAATCAAAATAGTATAGCAATGCTAAATTATGTATTATCACGGGAATCATAGTTTTAGTTGCTGAACTTTAAACATAAACTTTATTAATCTGCTAAGTACCATGTGGGTGAATACCTGTAGCTGGAGGACTCAACTTTTGACCTCTGGGTATCACCAGGTGGTAGGGAGGGGGATGGGGTGGGACAAACAAAAACACCACCCCCCATCCCTTGGAGGAAAGACCATAAATTAAGATACCAATGAATTCATTATTTAATGTTTCACTTTTCTTAATATTTGCACCAAATACTAAGCCACATGTTTGTGCTGGAATGACATCTGAAATCAAGATTGAAATTAATATGTAAATATAATATTTCTATGGCATAAAGCTCTAATGATACAAAGAATTTATATCTGAGAATCTGCTTTGATCTATCTAGTCTTTATTTTTCTGTGTTTCAGTTGACCTACTTCCTGGTAATTAGCTATAGCCAATATAATATATACTTCAAATAATGGCTTGGTTTCACTAGCTGAAATATAAAGAAATCCAAAGGCACCCTGTTCTTGGTTGCACGTGATTGTCTACCTGATGCTACTCAACCAGACTGACTCTCCTTTAAATAACTTACTGTTTGAATTTTGTGGGAATCCCGGCAAGGAGGATGGACCGTTCATTCCAGGGAGAAGGACTGGAGGAAGGCCGGGGAGTCCTGGGTAGGCTGCTGGCAGGCTGATGCCGTGGAGGGAACTGCTGTCCATCATGCCTGGCTGCTGTACCGTCAAGCCCAGTACGTCTGAAGCTTTCTTAATACGATCAAGTTCTTGCTGTGCCATCAGCTGCCGAACCGTGGTCGGAGCTAAGTAATCTTTCTCGCGATCCAGCTGACTGCCAACAGTCTCCCTCACTTTTGAAATGTGCTGTTTGGAGAAAATGTGATCTCTGATGGACAAGCGGGCAGAGTACTTCACCCCGCAGAGCGTACACTCTGGTTTGGTGCCTTCCGTTCCACTTTGATTGATCATGAAAGGCTTCCCTATGTTAATTTTAAATTTCTTTTCCTTTGCCCTTGCATTTTGGAACCACACCTGGACCACGCGTTTGGGCAGACCAATCTCATTCCCTAGCATTTCACATTCCTGCATGGTTGGAGTTCGGTAGTCACTAAAGCAAGCCTTGAGAACCTTGAGCTGAAGATTGCTCATTTGCGTTCGAAAACGCTTGTGACCCGGCCGATCGTTACTTTTGGATTTAAAGGGATTGCTGGATCCAAATGGATTTGGGGAGCTCGGGTCCGCTATGCTGGAGGTTTCGCTGCGGTCGGCGTTGTCATCCGGGTCATCCGTGATGTAAAAGCTTTGGTCGTGGTCGCCATCTTTGTCATTGAAATGGATGGATGGGCTCGTGAGAGAAAAGAGAAATTTGTCGTCGCAGACCTCCGTGGTAGGTGTGGTTGCGGTTTTTGGCAGTGTGTCCAGAGTTTTTGGCTCTTTGGGAGACAAAGCCGATTTCACATCTCCGGAACTTCCTGTGGTGCTTTCCATCTCCGTGTTTCCCTCGTCCCCCGTGGTGGCGTCACTGATTGCCGTATTGATCGATGAAGTCTCATCGAAATCGGTTTTGTTTTGATCATACCCAGCCTCAGCAGGAGGGGCATGTAAATTCTCTCCATCCTCAGGACACTCTGCTTTAAAAGAAGAAGGGCTTAAAAGATTCTTCGGCGACAGCTCTGCTGTCTTACTTACAGGTGTCGACACTGTAGAAGCCAATTCATTCTCACTTGATAGATCAATTTTAGTTAATGGCAAAGATGGGTAATCAAAATAAATGTATTTCTGTGGGCTTTCTCCCCCATCCTCGGTGGATATTAAAGGGCTTGGTGGCAAGCTGTAACCCGCCTGCTTCCCTTCATTCCAGTGGCGGGAGCGAATGTGGCTTTCTAAAGCCGACTTTGCTTTAAACAGGGCTCGGCAGAACGGACACCGTTTATGAGACTGTGCTGGACCCACCGCCCGGAACTGGCCTTTCCTCTCCCGCGCTCGTGTATTCTGGAACCAGACTTGCACGACCCTTTTTTTCAGCCCGACTTCGCGTGCGATATGATCGAGCATTTTTCTGGTAGGATTGGAATCCAGCAAGTATTTTTCATAGAGTATTTCCAGCTGTTCCGGGGTGATCGTGGTTCTCAAGCGTTTATCGCGGTGTTGGTCTTCACCACTATTCCCTCCTTCTTTTTCACTGCAGTTATTATCTTCTTTATCATCCAGTTTCCTTTTAAGGGAAGCAGCAACGGTTGTGGGGCCTGTGGCATGGGAGGAACTGGCCTGAGGTGGCATTTGAGTGAGGGAACTGCCCAGCAGTTGTCCAGTCATCAGCGGATTGTTGGGGTCGAATATCATGTAGGGCATATCCATGGGCCTTTCCAAGAAAGGAGAGTGAAGGAATTGGTTTTGGGCAGCGAGGAAGTGCATGTGCTGGTGTTCCTGCCAGAGTTCCAGAGTTGGGAAGGCAACTGTACACTGGTCACACTGGTATTGTAGCAACTGTGGAGGTAGACTGTTCTGGAGAGATGTCATGGAAATTTGCAGTGGACTGGAAGGGACCGGGGTTTGAGAGGCCGAGGGAGGTCTTCCAATAAGTTGGGGTTGTTTTGGTGGCTGTGGCTGTGGCTGTGGCTGGGCTGTGGATGCCTGCGGTGGGTCTGAGGAAGTTGATGCTAATGGCAGGGCTGGTTTGGTGCCTTGAGAAAGGGGAGAGGGGTCACTCTGCTTTGGCTTTTCTGTGGGATACTCAGGTTTTGGAGAAGTCTTCTCAGGTTCTGGTTTGGGTGATGGAATCAAGGGGGTGCTGGTCCCAGAGCCAGAACTTGCTGCAGGGGCAGCAGTGCTTTTGGCTGCATCCGTTTGGCCAGACACTGTGCAATGCTTGTACACCACTTGATCGGTGGCATCCATGGAGTCTTCTGTTTGGCTTTCATCTTGGGCATCATCATCTTCATCCTTGTAACACTGCTTTTTCTGATGCGTAATCAAGTCAAAGATCCTGGGGAAAACCACATTGCACTTTTTACACTGGTACTGCATGTTGCTTGTTCGAATGTACCGTTCATTAGTGAGTTCTCTTTTTTCATTATCTTTTGTTTCTGCTTGATTCTCATAACTCTTTCGTGCCTTCTGACGAGCATTCTGGAACCATACAACAATAACCCGGGTAGGTAGATTGAGAACTGTGGAGAGTTGTTCTATTTCATCATCTTTTGGGTAAGCATTTGTGTCAAAAAAGTCTTGCAGAACCCTAAGCTGGTAGTCAGTAAATCTCGTTCTAGAAGACCTTTTACTGAATGATGCATCAGATTTGTAATGTTCTAAAGAGGTGGGCTGTGGATCAATTCTGATATCTTCTAAAACCGTTATAGGAGGGTTACTAAAGTTGTATGGTGAATCCTTATTTCTCTGTCGTTCCTTAAAAAGTGTATTTCGAAACCAGTGTTTGATAACTTTTTGGGAGAGGCCAGATTTCTCTGCCATCTCTTGGATCTGTTCTTCACTTGGGGAATTATTGATGTCAAAATAAGCCCTCAGGATTTTTAATTGATCATCTGTAATTCTTGTCCGTGGGCGTTTGAACTGAGAATGTCTCAAGAAGTTGGGATCTAATCCGAGCTGCTGCTGGCAAAGTTGGGTGAGATCTGCAGAGAGCGCATCCATCTGTGGCAGCTGCAGGGCGAGCTGGGGAGGAAGTGCAGGGTGTTGTACAGGCTGCATCATAATGGAAGGAAAGAGTGGCAGGTCCAGAGAAACAGGCAGCTGGACCTGCGGGGGAGCAGAAGGTGGAGGAGGTGGAGGAGGTGGAGGAGGAGGAGGGGGTGGTGGTGGCGGCGGGGGAGGAGTAGGTGGTGGAGCTTGCAGAGGAGTAGAAACTGTATTGGGGATCTTTACAGGACCCATAGAGGAAGGCTGTGGAGGAGCCGGAGGCAACGGAGGAGGGGGAGGTGGTGGGGGTGGCGTTTCTGGAGAAGATGGAGAAATTGGATAAAGCTTGTCATAGGCCTCCCTGTATTGACGAGCAAATTTTTCTAGCGCTCCACATGGAAAAAATTGCCCATGTACATGTTCTTGGTGACTCTTTAAAATAAGAACATTGGAAAACAATTTGCCACATGTTCCACATTCTAATTTGTCAGTGTTTTCGCTTTCACCACTTTTGCCCTTCTTCTGTACCTTCTGCCTGTTTTCGTTATACTGAATGACCAGTTCAAAACCAAAGTTTTCCAATAACGCTTTGGCAGCATTTCCTCTGGCTCCTGAAGCTATTCGGGGTGGTGGGATGGATGGTTCCAAGGATTTTTGCTTCTTTGTGTCTTTGCCTTCTTTGAGTCCTTCACCGTCACTTATAAATTCCTGCTTTGGTTTTTCTGGCTTTTCAGCAATCTCTTCTGCCTCCTTATAAGATGGCATGTCCTTCATGATTTGGCAGTCTGCACTCGCTATGTTACTTTGCTCTTGTTTTAGTAATTTGCTTGCCTGCTGTTGCTGCTGCTGCTGTGGAGGTGGTGGCTGCTGCTGTTGTTTTTGAGGCTGCAGCTGGGGCTGTGTGGCTTGGTATTGTTGTGCTTGTTGCTGTAGTATCTGGAGTTGAGTTTGGCCAACGTGATGTTGGGTTTGAATCTGCTGCTTTAGGTCTTCAAGCAAGGAGCCAGTCATTCCTGTCATGCCAGGCATCCCAAATGTGGCAGAGCCTGGCAAGCCCAAATCTGGCCCCAAGCTAAACTCCGTCCCAGGTATGTAGAATGGAAAGAGAAACTGAGGCTGCTGAAACTGCAGCAGTGCTTCTGGGGTCATGGGAAAATGAGGCAAGAAGGCTGGGTTTAGGAACTGAGGCTGAAAGAATGCAGCTTGCTGTTGTAATTCGTGCTGTAGTTGCATCTGAATTTGTGCTGGTGACTGTGGTGGGTGATGTGTAGGTTGAGCAGAAATTAATTCGGGAGTTTGCTTTTTATTTAATTCTTTGGCATCTAAATGGGTATCTTTGCTGTTTACGGCTGCTAAACTCATGGACTCTAACATCCCTTGGCCAGGGCTGTTAACATTCCCTGCAATGCTGTGCCCACCAACCACAGGGCCACCGGGCTCCAGCTTTGCAGCCCTAGCCTTTGTCTGGTGGAGCACAGACCTCATGTGGATTTCCAGTGTGGAGCTTTGGCTGTATGCAACATTGCAGATGCTGCACTTGTAGGGTTTGTTATCTGTGTTGCTGTTGGTTTCTTGGGGAACAGGACTGGAAGCTTCCTGCAAAACTTTTTTCAACTTATGCAGGTGAGAAACTGAATTATAGTGGACCAAGAGAATGTTCTTTTGGGTGAATGACTCTTTACACACTGTACATTTATACGGACGAGATGGATCGAGGAATTTTTCCATTGTAAAATTGAGCCCTTTTCTAAAAGGTAAGGTCCGCTTTGGTTCAGAGCCCATGTCATCTGGGATAGAGCTACTATCACTTCCTATAGGACTTGCTTTCCCTTCGTGGTCCACCTCATACTCTCTCTCCATTTCCTGCTCTAGGCCATGGTCATCCTGGGCCATAGTTTCGCTCTCCGCCCACAGTTCACCATTCACGGGCAAGGAGGCATACAGCTGTTGAAGTTCAGCTTCACTCAGTTCAGGGTGGCCTGCTTCCAAGTGTTTTTTTAAAGCCTGGAATGTACGGAAACTGCGCTGGCAGAGGTTACACATTGTCGCAGCCCGAATTGCATGATACTGGGAATGTATCTGAAGCTTCTGCATAGTTTTGAAAGCCAAGCTACAATGGTTACAGCGATATTTATAGACATGGCGGTCAGAAACAGAGAGCGGTTGCCTTTTTTGCTGTTCATTTAATTGATCTTGCGGTGTGTCAGGGATTTTCACATCCTTACTGCTATTTTTATTCCACTCTGATACTTCCAAGGGTTCTTTAGTTGGTTTCTCCTCCTCATTCTTTACTTCTACATTAGCCTTTGAATCCTCAAGACCTGCCATGCTTTTGTCATCCATTGGACTTTCACCTATTAGGAAAAAGCACAAACATTTCTCTTAGAATAAGAAAACCTACTCCTTAAGTGTTAATAAATATTATAAATAGGAGCCTCTAAAGGTTTCCCCTTAACTGATTCTTTGAAGAAATGTTTGCTGAGCAACTACTATACAGCAAGCACTGGGCAGGGTACTGTGGATATAAAGACAAACAAGAAATCACCCCTGACCTCAAGAAATTTCAGAAAAGAGAGGAAAGCAAGTCAAAGGTCATTACAGTATGATGCAACTAGTATGATACTAAGGCTATCCCTTGGTGTTCATGAATTAGATTACACAGAATTTTCCTGAGTGCCTGACACTTGGGTTCCCTGAGGTCACTTACAGATAACCAGATACAAAATATGAATTGTAAAATATGGCTCTTTGAAATGGCATCCATTTTTCCCCCACGCTTTACAAAAATTTTTCTATAGTAACAATCTTTCCACCGCAAATTCAAGCCCCTAAGCCTGTTGTCTGAAGGTTTTGATGATAAGATTGCATACCTGAATATTTCCCAGACCCCTCTGCTGTCATGGCTGCAGGTGTGTCCCGCTCTGATTTCTCAGAGGCAGCTGCTGGCAGTAGCATACTGTTTGGCATCATCACATCAGGGACAGGCACCTTTGAAAACCAAAAGGGTTTATGTTAATGGTACTCCAGAAATCACAAATTCCATCACATCACTCTTTCTGGTAGCATATCTCACTTACATTTTTTTTTTTTTTTTTTAGCCAAAGCAGGGATGTTTTGTGGATGTTACAGATCAGTACCATACCTTCAAACTTTAGATCAATGCTGTGGCAGTGTTGTAGTCTTTTTACCATTATTGTATGGTTCAAAGGTTTCTGTAGGTTTATTTTTTATAATGATAATGAATAAAGTTTGAAACACAAGATATCCACTGGGGTTATTTGATAAACACTATAGATATAAAAAGAAGACTGCAAAATATGTTCTTTACTAAGCTATGCCTTATACCATATTTTTTCCAAGCAAAAGAGATCACAAATGGGCCTTGGGTATGATTACTATAACATGGGAAATAATAGATCTTTAAGGAGCTCAGGAGAAATACATTTCTATAAACCAATAATTACAGATTTCATATTGATACCATAACACAGATTTGTCATACATGCATCAGTATTTGGTATCCTTACTGTCATAAGCAGCTTCTCCACACAATCTGGAGACACACTGTGCAAATGCGTCAGATGCAGCTGGAGATGCATTTTGTTGCTGAGGACGTCCTGGCAGAGAGGACAGCAGATGACCGGCTGCACCGAGTGCTGTGACAGGACATGCATCTGGATACGACTTTGGTCCCTACTATTGTAGTTACAATAAGGACATTGATAGAACTGGAAAATATTGAATAAACATGACCACTATTAGTTAATGTATTTCTTATTGACACATAATAGTTGTATTTTGGTGGTACATGTGATACTTTGATATATGCTTACAATGTGTAATCATCAGAGTAACTGGGATTTTCATCACCTCAAACATGTATTAGTTCTTGTGCTGAGACCATTCCAAATCTTCTCTTCTAGCTATTTCAACATAGTTAATGTATTCTGATGACTTCAGAACAGCAGAAGTAATACCAAGAGCCAGGTGTGGTGGCTCACACCTGTTATCCCAGGACTTTGGGAGGCCAAGGCGGGTGGATCACCTAAGGTCAGGAGTTCGAGACCAGCCTGGCCAACATGGCAACAGCCTGACCATCTCTACTAAAAATACAAAAATTAGCTAGGCATGGTAGTGTGTGACTGTAATCCTAACTATTAGGGGGTCTGAGGCAGGAGGATCTCTTGAAACTGGGAGGCGGAAGTTGCAGTGAGCCGAGATTGTGCCACTGCACTCTGGCCTGGGCAACAGAGCAAGACACCATCTCAAAAAAAAAAAAAAAAAAAAAAAGCATACCAGAAGTTAATTATATTGCCAATTGCAATGTCTACATACATTTCAACAGCACGAAAACATTTGGGACTTTAAAACTATCAGCAGCAATAAAAAAAAAAAAGATTTACACAGCAAAGGTGAAAAAAGTATTTACCTGTTCATGACAGAATTTATTGTCCTCTGTAGGTTTTGACCTTTTTGTTGCAACATCCTCTTCTTTTGCCAGCAGAAGTTGCTGGGTACCCCCTGCCACACTGACTTTTAGCTCCTTCTCTGGTGTGATTATCCCTGATTCCCAAAAAGAATAGAACAACTCAATTTAAAAACACAATGTCAAAATGAGAAAGATTATGTTTTTCAAATAGTTGTGATGCTAAACACACTGAATCACAAAAAAGAGCCAACAAGCAATTTTAAATAATGCTAATCTCAAAAGACAAAAAGAACACTTCTTTTTGTCCTCTAAGTGGACTTTATAAATATATTTTAAAATGCACTCCTGTCTCATGTTTAGATAACCCTATGTGGCCTTGAAAGATTCATCAATAACACACTCTCTCTGGTGTCTCAGAATGCCTTTACCACATTAAAGCAAATCTACTTCCATTCACAAATACTAACTTTAAAAAATCATTATTTTTACTAACATTTAATTACCTATCTCTTTTCTAAAATTCATTGACACTTAAAAGATTTCAAAATTCTGAGAAGGGATGACTGGTTGTAATTCAGAAACTTAAATACTAATTTTATGCTATGAATGGATTTAAAAACTGAAAGGATTTAAAAATTAATCATATATATCAGCTGCTGCTATTAGTGATTTACTCTTTACTGTAGATATTTCAGCAGTTGGCTGTACATATAATATTTAGTACAAATCTCAAGAAGACAATGGTTTCATGAGGTTAATCCAAATATTTGGTGTTAAAAACGGTTTAAAATTTTGCCTAGATGAGCAGTGTTACATGCTCGTACACATCAGCCTCATACACATCAAGGAAAATAGTGCAATTCTAATTTCCCAATCTAAAAGAAAATTCTTTCCAGCATCAATTTGCCCGATAATCTCCTCTGTGAGGCTAGATATTACAGCAACATTGGGTAGGCATGTCACATACATCTCATGACAAACACAAAACCTCATTTACCAGCCATTCCAATTTCATCATAGCACGGCATCATCTGACCTTTTTTCTGCTGTTTATTATGAGTATTTCTAATTTTAACTTTCAATTTTCACCATCTTCCACTCAATTTGCAACTAAATTATTTCCAGGGTGAGGACACTATCACTGGACAACTGGGTGCAAATACATCTTGAAATGCAATGAAGCTAAACCATTGATTGCTATCAGACCCCGCGTAAATATATAGTCCAGGCATAATCTGATTGTATGCTGTGCATGAAGATTTATCTTGATTTTTTTTTTCAATACACATAAGGTTCACATAAATGAACAAATTGCACCTTATTGCAGAATAACCCAGTTTTAATTTAGAAATAAGGTCAAGGATGTTATGGAAACAAAGTAAAAATAAACAAAAAAATACATTCTATTTCAACCATGGCTAGAGATGCGTGTTTTATACCTTATAAATAGTTTCAGAAATTTCAAATTCAGAAAGAAATATAAAAGTAAGAGTGATTCTATGCAGACCAAAATTAAAATAGATTTTAAGTGATATTATGACAATAATTTTATTTTATTGGGGTTCATGGTAGATACAGAATTAATACAAAGTTTTCATCAGATTATACTGACACTGATTTCTAGATTTACAAGCACTAGAATTTATTTGAATTGGCACATTTGTCTTAATATATATGTGCTGAAGAAATTTAGGGTTTTTTAGATATTTAAAAAATAATTTATGGTATTTGAATTTGAATACACTTAAATCCAGGAAAGACTGAAAAGCTTCATTACATTGATTTTAAAATGCCCAAGTATTTTATATCCAAAGATATGTCAAAATAGGAAAGTTGTAAGTCCTACGATCTTGCCATTATTAACTCTGGAATCAAAAAATATAGTTTTCTTTCTCAAAGCTGAATATACTTTGGAATATTGTTTTAAAGCATTAAAAAATAAACATTTAATAAAACAATACATCTTATATTTTTAAATAAAACTTACTTCTTAAAATGTCAGACCAAGTTGTATAAAATCATTGCCATTTAAATCAGCCAATGTCTATCAATTACCTTCTCCTATGAAATGTTTCTTTAAAAGGTCCCCCACTAATAAGTAAGAATTTGTTTCCTTAGGAGAAGAATACTCTTTCATATCCCTCTATCATTCTTTTGAGTACATGGTAGAATTGGACATGACCAATAAGTTGATCCAAGTCCCTGTGCTATCAAAGACTGTCACACACAAGTTAAAAGAGACTTTCCTTGACTTTGTTGCTTGCAGGTCCTTTGACTCATCAGAAATAGAATAAATCTTTCAGAAACTTCTAAATCTATTAAATGTATAGCTATGGACTCATTTCCTTAAGCATATATAATGTGTATTTTATTCTCATACTGACACTGTCAAAGATCAAAAAAAGTATTGATTTTAAGATCTGAAACATTTTACTAAGCTGGTGTACATATTTGGTATATCAATACAATCTATGATAAGAATATATTGATTTTCTTTTTATGCTTATTAATAGTCATCAAAAAATATAATTGCTTTTGAATTTAGTGATGTTCTGTGCTGTATCAAAAAGTAAGAGTTAAGTTTTAGGGTCACTATCATATGGCTGTTGCAACAACTGTTGGCTACAGTATTCAACACAGTATGTGTCAGTCTCAAAAGTTTTCTGGCTAATTAACTTAAACTATAGTCTTAATATAAGCCAGGAGCCTCCGAAAGATTATTTCATTTGAAATTGTAAGGAAGTTATAAATAAAAGCTAGAACATCAAACATTAGTTAGGTACCTCAAAAATGCAAAGCACTAATAGTAGGAGGCAGAGAATACTGAGATGTGGTAACATGACAAAATCAGACTCTAGAGGATGAGGCAAGTCATCAGGATTGTTTGTAAAGACGAAGGATGTTACATTCTATGCGTGTATGCCTTTCTTACTCAAAGGGATACTATCTTAGGTTTCATATTATGGCATCCCTGGTAAATCATAGAAAAATCAACTTTGGGATCTTTTCTAAGTTGTTTTATCCTGGTAATGCCTATTAAATAAGGGCCAATTAATTTGAGGAAGATTGTGATTAAGTTTTGTAATTGCTTATAGTTTATGTCTGCAACTTTATTTGAAATAAACCCTGTTTGTTACCCTAGATCAGAAAAAAATTTTTAAATAGGATCCTAATTTATTTTGTGTTGTTGAGGATAGCACAATATTCTCAAAAACTAATGCCATTTTAATTTATTTTAACAAAAAAAGAAGTCTAATTACAAATAAGCACGCCAAATAGATGAAAAAATGATTATCTGTCAGTTATGGGATTATTTAACTTGCATGAGATTGCTAATATAAAAATGACATAATTCATTTCAATGCAGATGCTGCCTACTTAATAATTTTCAATCCCTAAAATACAGAAGGCTGTAAAATGGTTTATGCTCATAACAAGTTAGAAAAATCCAATAATGCACATGTACTAGAAGCAAATCTTGAAAAAAAAACAACAAAACAAAGTACTGAGTTATTATTAATGAGTCAATGTATTTAATAAAGTTTGAATACTATGAAACTTGGATATAACAGAAGATGTTATTCAACTCCAAATAATTATAAATTATAATTACCAGTACAGTATTCTTTCTAATGAGACTAGAATGAAAGGATAATTTTAATTGCAATAATGAAGGTTAATTTCCATCTTTCCTCATGTTTACTCCCTTATTAAAAAGTGGTCCCCTTAGCCAAGGCAGAGACATATTACATTTTCAATGCAAATGTATTAATCTGGATAAACTCTGTATTAATTCTTGTACTGCACAGAGCTATAATTTGGATTATAATTAATCTAAAGTGGCACTAGATTTAAATGACAATATAAATGAGGCATTAGAAAGCTTTTCTATTATGAATGAATATTCAACAAATATAACTTGCATATTGCCAAGTCTCATGTTGAAAGGTCTCCTCCTGCAGATTAATGTCAGCATCATAGCACAACAGCTTAACACAAACATAGTCTTCCTAACATATGTTAATTTGTTCCTATCTAAAAAATTATATGTTAAAGTTGGGTCAAACTACCTTCCCATCTAACATATTAAGATAGTGATTAATTTGCAAGCTTGCTAGTATTTTTTTTTACATTTATGATACACATAAAGAAAAACAATAAATAGAAGTGGTTGTTCAATCATTAGAAATACATACTAGGGAAAAATCCACGTAATAATTTTTTAAACCTAAAACCATTCAATTTGGAAGGCAGTAAACTTTGTTAAATGTTCGTGTTACTTGTCAACCACAAGAACTGTCTTGAAGGCTGGAAGGCTTTAAAGCTAAATATTTGCATTTCAGCAATTGCTTTTAGTTGGTCCTTGCTTAGAGCTCATTTTTTAATCCCTATAGATAAACCTAGGAAGGCAGTTCTATGGGGATGAAATTTGTTTTAAATAACTACCATTATACAATTATCTGTATCCTCTCATATGCCCACGTCCTGTCTGGATGGTACAATTAGGTGCCCAAGAAAGAACAATAATTCATCAGACCATTAGGGAGTGATTGAGCCCACCACTTTTGCAGAGCAGTAAGTGGCACTGGTAAAGACAGAGCCTTGGCATCTGTGGTATGTTCCAAGCCAGATTCTTTCCTCAATAGTAAAATTAGATCCATTTTTCTAGAGATTCCCAGAATCCACCCTTTACAAGGTATTGGATATTAGATATTTAAGACCTGGCATAATGTCATATACCTCCGTATTACATGGGCATTGAATTAACACAAATATGATAACTCTGTTACACATTCTTCTGAAGAATGAGAAGAATATATTCTGCAATCTGTTTTGGTAATACTGTGTTAAAGATACCACTGAATATAGACAGAATCTTGCCCTCCCTAACCCAGGCAAGCAGTTAATTTGATGCGGTCCTTCACAGAAAGTGAATAAACCACCTTGTAATTTTCAATCTTTTCCAAATAAAGCTTAGATGGTACTGTCTTTCACATGAACTTATCACTAGGTACTTCTAATTCTTCCTCAGTAACTTCAGGAGCCGACCTACTAATATACAGCTATGGCTTCTTTTTACATTGCTTGCGGCTCAATACCAACCTTAGGTCTTCTTTGTTTAAGTCAAATTAGAATCATATGTTAGACACTATATCCTAGGAGAAAATCTCAGTGGCGCTTTTCTCACTGGCCTCCTGAAAGAAATTTAGTGCTGAACAGTGTGGGGAGGGGAGCAGAGAGGCCCTTCAGATAATTTTTAAAGGGAATGCATAACTTCGATATGCAAAGACTGAATTACAAATGTGGGATGATTCAGGTTTAAATAAACTTGCATGTAAAAATGATATTTTTTGCACAACCCAATGTCTTCATAGTGAATACAAGCCCTTTATATGCGGCTGTCACTGGAATTCTAGGAAAAGATAGATGACTACCTGAAACTAATAGGCTTGAACCCGTTTCAGCACTTCTTCTGCTTCAATGAGTCCAACATAATAAAACTAGGTATAGCGTGCAGCAAAAGTAGCCAATGTAATATTCATTGCAACCATAGATTTCCATCTCATACATACAAAGCATGGATGAAGTCATATATTTGCCAAATCAAACACAGAAAAAGCCTTAGGTATCCACACCAGATGCTGGCCTATGGTTTGTTTGTGCACAAGTAAATGTCATGACACGAAGGTTTGTTTTCAAAGACAGTAGCTTTCATTACTGGGATTTGTCTATTCTAGAAGATCAAAATTACCCAGCACCTAATCCCTTTTCAATGATATTTCCTCTTTCTTAGGCTGAATCATCTGTAAACTTTTTCACTGGATTTTGTTTGAAATACCTCAAATAGATGCCCTCAAAAAGGGCAAATTCCTGAGTGTAAGTTGTAAAAAAGCAAGAAAAAATAGCATTTATTTTTAGGGTTACGTGGTTTGGCGGGGGATTACATGTGACTGAATGACAAAATTCAAGTGATATCTAATCCTATGCTTATGAAAAATTAATATGCCATCAGAGGAATCACAAGTATAGCTAAGATTAATGAAAGGCGCTTAAAAAATTACAAGCACACAAACTGATTTGATTAAAAAATAATCTCACTGGTCGTCCTGTAATATTCTTCAACTTATCCACATCTATTCTGTCAGATGGTTATGATTAAAAATAGGTCAATGGGAGGCTACTGATAGAAATCACATGCAAAATGCACATGCAATGAATAGTAGTGGGGATGTTCAGACAGTTTAAAATGAATAAAAGCTTTTAATAAGTTTTGTGGGGTGGGGGGATGGTGAAGGAAGAGTTGATGGCAGGGAATGGATCCAGGGAAATGCCAAGGTGAAAGATTCTCGCATCTTCGCATCTTACCAGAGTCTTTATTACAGTTTTTGCCTTCACTATTGTCTCTCTCATTTGTGTGTTTTTCATCCTCCTCGGCCACTGCTGTAGGCTTAGTAGCTCCTTCTGCCTCCTCACTTTGTTCTTCTGTTAAGAAAGGCACACCAGTCAGCAGAACTGAAAACCCAAAATGCATACTGAAATAAACCAAGTGACCACTTGAAAACTTTGTTATTTATGAATCATCTACAGATATTCATACTCAGATGAGAACACACATTTATGCAAAACTCTATGCTGATCATGCTGACTGTACCAATGCCAGTTTTTGAATTTAAAGGTTCTTCTTTAGAGGGTCCATTGAGAGGATGGGTCTACACTAAATTAAAATAAATTCTTTTTTAGTACAGTTTAAGCCAAAACATATTTAAAAATTGGAAATAAGGCAATTCTGTGATATCAAGAGTAGAACCTTGTAACAACATGAACCCATGTTCCATGTACTGGGATAGGTGTCAGAAAAAAAAAAAAAAACAGATTCTTAGAGAAACACCTTAAATAATGTCATAACAATGGGTTAAACATAAGACAGGTGTTACTCCTGCTTTCAGAACCCAGACCCTGAAGGAATTCTTTGGAATTTTCTTAGAGTAAGATCTCAAAACTTCAGTTATATTGGGATTTTTTTTTTTTTTTCTGTAGGGGGAGCTATGCTGGGTGCAGGATATAACAAGGTATACTTCTATGACAACTGCATCACCCCACACCTCATTCACGGGTTCACACCAGCTAGATTACATGGAAATCCTCATAGTAACTCAACCCTATTTAATTATTCTGTAAATCTTAGCTATGCCACTGCTGGTGGATTAATCTGTTTATGCAGTTAGCCTCTATGCTGGGGCTGTGTAGCACTAATCCGTGAAAGGCCCACTGTTCTCTTTCATCCTGCGATCATTTGTCTCTCACTGTGCTGATGTCACATTTTAATGAATTTTTAGCAATCTGAGTAATGCCAGATAACCAGGCTCACAACTCCCCACCGCATGGCATGCTGTTTTCATTGCAGCACAAAAAATAAAAATCATATTCCCCTGTTCAGGTAGGAATTACATAAATTAGGAGAAGAAGGTAAAATGGGATTTGAAGCACCAGGCTGCTCAATTTCATAAAATCTTTAATGACCATATAAATTAACCCAGGAAAGGCAAAAGGTCACTGACACACATTTGCATACACTCTTCTATTTGCTTTTGATAAGCAGAGCTTTTATGCAGAGAACATGATACAATTAACCCTTCAATAACCATACAAAACGCTGCTATGGACATTTTAAGTGTCAAGCATTAACTGAAAATTACACACTGAATAAAATTTTCATTGCAAATGCTATAGTGATTGAAAGGGGAAATCGTGGCCCTCTCCACACCCCATGTTTTATTAATAACGTTCTGACAGCAGAATGAAATATCCACTGTCATATGTAGCAGCTGAGCACCAAAAAAAAAAAAAAAATTCTATTTAGTGCCTCACTTGCCAGCCACACTCTACAACTGTGTGATCAGGACAACAACAGAAGGAGACAGCTCTGGGCTCAATAGGAAACTCCAAAAAGCTAAAGGGAAAACAAGGACATTTAATACATTCAAAACAAGAGTTTGTTTCAACTGTGAGTCCTCAAAAGCACCATACAAATCCATTTATTCCATTTTTGCCCTTTGCCTCTGCACAAAAGCAGACGGATGGCCCTTGTTTAGGGGGTCAATCATCTGAGGGTTTGAGGGAAGCTTCCCTTTCAGGCGAATACACTCAGAAATTTAACTTCAAGAAGGGAAAGAAACAACACCTCTTCTGACACTAGCCTGCTTTCACCCATCAGTGATAATTACTGATCAAACACAGGCTCCCTCCTCCCAGCACCAGGCCACGCTGGTAGGTACAGTGGCTGGTGGCCGAGCTGGATTTGGGAGGCTGGAGGGCTGAGATCAACTGGATGGGGCTGTGTCCCTCCCAAGTCCACACACGTGACATGATCTCTATTTCCTGACCTATGACAGCTTGTGGCAATTACTTTTCAATTCATCCTGGGGAGGGATGCAAGAATTCTTGGAGTAGATTTACTGGGCCTTTCCCCCAGGGCTGGAAAATGAAGTGTCAGAGTGCTACTGAGTGTCCTTATCTTGAGGGGACATAAAATTGTAAGGTCTATCGCAACTCACATTAATAAAACATTGTATGTCAGGAGAAGAAAAAGAAAATTATGAAGGCACTAAAAGAAAAGCTACAGTATATAATCTGGGTCTCATCAGACAGATTTTGCAGGGTCCTCTTCTTCATTTTCTGGTATGAGTTTTAAGTGTGAGAGAAATTCCCAGACATGTTCTTCTATACATCACTGTGGTGTCTGACCTCAGCCTGACCCTGGCAACAGTTTGAGAAATCTGAATGTGAACAAAGACTCTGTGTCAGCAGCAGGGAAAGATTGTGGGATAGACTCTCCCCATCAACTTAATCGCAAACAGCAGTTCTGAGGCCATAACTTTGCCGGGCTCCTCCAAGCCACAACTCATAACATTTAGAGGTGGATTTGCCTGCAATGCCTCTGCTTCTGTGACTTTTCCCCTCTCTCTCTTTTCAGGTTCTTCCTTTGAAGTAGGCAGGCAATTAGCTCTAATGCTCAAGCAATTCAAACCTGTTTTGTGGTTTAGAAGGGGAGAGCTGTTTATTACAGGTAGGCTCTTTGGAGCCATAAGAACTTTGCAAATTTTTAATCATGCAAAAAATAATCAAAAGGTAACTTATGCACACCATAAAGTTTCATATATGTCAGAATAAAAGGTCACTCTTATTCTCAAAGAGGGTTTTAGAAATAAATTTGACATTCATTGTATAAATAGACTTTAAAGTCCAGAGTCTGAATGTGGAGAAATCACTTTCTCTAGAAACCCTGTAGGTTAGAACTTGGGTTAAGGGAAGGAGTGGCTATATTGTAACTTTCAAATACCACATATGCTCAGTTGTAAAATGATATAAATGTAAGTAAAAACACACACAAACACACATCCACACATATATATGTGTGTATATACACACATATATATATACATATATATGTAAACATTAAGTGTATTAAATAGATACTGCAGAACAGAGGAAAATACACTACATAAAATTCCAAAATAAAGATGCCAAAGCAGTTTTCATTTTCATCAATAAGCCTCTTCACTAATATATTACATGCAATAATAGTGAAAGTATTAAAGCATTTCATAATACTGTTGTATTCAGCATGAGATTACATGTATACAGCATATGTATATGCCACATGCATTTTATTCTTTTGCCTCATGAAATATAGAAAATACAATATTTCCATATTAATCTTTATGTTTATACTTAAGCTTACCATGTATCTTGAGGTCCATTTGAATGTCCCAATTTTCAGAAAAATAATACATTTTCATTTTGACATGTTTGAAAATAATAGAAGGCAAAATACTATAGTCTTATAGTACAGAAATATGTTACAACAAACTCCCTCCAGCATTTCTGACAGATCTAAAGTGATCTTATAAGTCACTCTGCATATAAAGATTGACTATATTTAAAAGAAACATTTTTGAATGGCTAGCTTATTTTCATTTGAACAACAGCAAACAATTGGAAAACTGCTATTATCTACAACATGATACATTTATACTACTTAGATCAAAGGGATACCACTGATGTACATTCTTTCTTTCTTTCATTTTTGGAGACAGAGTCTCACTCTGTTGCCCAGACTGGAGGGCAGTGGTGCAACCTCAGCTCACTGCAACTTCTGCCTCTTGGGTTCAAGCAGTCCTCCCACCTCAGGCTCCCAAGTGGCTGGGACCACAAGCGTGCACCACCATATCAAGCTAATTTTTTGTATTTTTAGTAAAGATGAGGTCTCATCATGTTGGCAAGGCTGGTTTCAAATGATCCACCCACCTCACCTGCCAAAGTGTTGGGATTACAGGTGTGAGCCACCATGCCCAGCCCTTATTTCCTATCATCCTAACATATAATTGGATTTGGGATCCTTCTCCTCTGAGTCTGCTAAGGAAGCACTACATACTTTTTAAAACCATGAAGTGATCATATAAACAGGAAGCATAGTAACTTAGATGTCTTTATTTTATATTAGCATATTGAGTATTTCTGTAAAAGACACCTGGAGGATAGATTTGGGTAGGCTGTGACTGGACATGGCAATCATGGAGGAGTCAAGGAAAAAATACAAAAAAAAAAAAAAAAAATCCCAAGACAAAAGAAAATACTCCCTTTACATTTTATTAAAGGAAATAGGGTAAATATTTTTTGAAAATAGTGATTATCTTATCCATCTTTGTGCCAGAAGCAGCTTGAACACTTCCTGGAGTACAGTAGGCAGGCAATACATGTTAGCTGGAACAGTGAATTGGGTTTAGAAAGCAAAACTGGGAAAAGAAAAGGAAGAGTCCTTGTGCAACCCCAGACCCCATTTCCTTTAATAAAATGTAACAGTAGTATTCTCTTTTGTCTTGGGATTTTTTTTTTCTTTTTGCATTTTTTCCTAGACTCCTCCATGATTGCCATGTCCAGTCACAGCCTACCCAAATCTATCCTCCAAATGATCTACTTAAATCTGACATTCCTACTTAAAATCTTTTAGTGAGTCCTATCAGTTACAAAGAAATAATTCAATCTTCTCTGCATAGTGAGAATATGTATAGACAAGGACCAAGATACCTGGTCTTTGTCTACCACCCCAGTTTCATTTTTGTTCACTTCCTACATAACACTTAGTGCTTGAAAACAGTCCTCTTACACTTTAGAGTGTCAGAGTCACCCAAGAGCTGTGTTACTGGACCCCATCTTTAAAGGTTCCAATGTAGTAGCTCTAGAGCTGGACCTGAGAATTTGCCTCTCTATTGAGTTTCCAGATAATGCTGATGTTCCTGGTCCAGTTCACATTTCGTAGCCACTGTTCAAGAAACCCAACTGTTTATAATGCTCTCTCCCTTCCTATATGTACCATTACATTTCCTTATCTTATTTAGAACAACTTGTTTTCACTGTATAAATTACACTTTTCCTTCAAACCATATTGGGAAATATCAGTTTCAACATCTATAAAAGTGGAGTTAATAATAAATATCTCATAGGTCATAGGTATGTTATGGAATAACATATAAAAATTGGTCAGCACAAACTTAGTTACAATACATATTAAAAATGATAGCTGTATTATTACTAGTGTGATTGAGTACTACTATTTTCTTCTCCAAAAAGTCTTCTCTGAACCCTGAACTAGGGTTACTATTTCTGAATAAGTCCTTTTTTTTCCCACCTGTATATTGATGTCAAACAATTTACCACAACTTAATTTGTGGAAATGGTCTGTATATTGCCTGCTTGCTGTAATAGGTAAATATTTTTTGAAAATAGTGATTATCTTATCCATCTTTGTGCCAGAAGCAGCTTGAACACTTCCTGGAGTACAGTAGGCAGGCAATACATGTTAGCTGGAACAGTGAATTGGGTTTAGAAAGCAAAACTGGGAAAAGAAAAGGAAGAGTCCTTGTGCAACCCCAGACCCTATTTCCTTTAATAAAATGTAAAAGGAGTATTTTCTTTTGTCTTGGGAGTTTTTTTTCTTTTTGCATTTTCATCGCTTTACTAAATCACATTTATTATTCAACCCTCTCCGGTCTAGTTTGTTCATATTAATTCCTCTTCTCAAAGTCACCAATGATTCCCATGCTGTAAAATTCAGTGGCCACTTCTCTGCATCTTACTTCACTTTCTTCGCTCAACAGATGTTACTCCTCCCTTCTTTTGGAAAACCGTGCCTCTCTTGGATTTTATTTCATCAGGTAATTGTGATTTTCATCCTGCCTCTCTGAGAATTACCTCTTATTCTCCTTTGCTGGAGCCTCCTCTATTACAAACAATAACAAAATACTGGAGTGTCTCCAGAATTAGTACTAAGCCCTTTCTCTATCTACATTATCTCCCTAGATGATCTTATCCTGACTCATGGCTCTATATTTTGCATCTCTACTTGGGTGTCTAAAAAGTTTATCTAATCTAATATGCCAAAATCAGAGCTCTTATGCCCCTCAACACATCTTACTCCATTTCCCCTCTTTGCCATTGCAATTACCAGTGCCATCACCCATCACAAGCAAGAGTTATTCTTTAGTCTTCTCTTTTCCAGTCATATACATCCTATCCATCAGCAAATCCTACTATTTCTACTTCCACAATACTTAATGTATACTGAATCCATCTACTTTACATTTTCCCTGTCAGTACCTTTAATCTTTTGCCTATATTACTACAGTGGTCTTATAACTAGTTAAGATTTATTCTTGTGCTCCTATAATTTATTCTGCACAACTGAATAAAATCAATCCATTCTGCTTGAACCCTGTCATAGCTTAATATTTCACTTAGAATAACACAACAGCTCCTTACTAGGGCTGAAACAACTAAGCCCTTGCCTACTTTTCTGGCTGCTTCTTACACTACACTCCTTCTCACTCACTCATCTTTCTCCACGTTAGTGTTCTCTCTCTTCCTGGAATGGGACCAACTTTTTCCAAACTCTGAAGTACGTTTTCCCGAACTCCGCATAATTGGCTGCTTTTCATTATTCAGGACTCTGCTCACTTGTCACTGCCTCAGAGAGCTTCTCTGACTACTGCTTTTAAAGTAGCTGATGAGCTGTCACACAAGTAAGGTCCTTAGATTTTAACAGAATCACTACCACCTGAGGGGCTTGCTGGATTCCACCTCCAGTGTTTCTGATTCAGTAGTTCTGGATTGGGGCCCAGTATTGCACTCTTACAAGTTCCTAGGTTGTGCTGATGCTGTTGAAAGGGGACAACACTTTGAGAACCTCTGCTCTAACATATCAGCTTTTTAACTTCCATTATCACATTTATTGCAATCTGAAAATACTTTTTTGCTTATTTATTTAGAGATATTATTTAAAGTCAGGGACTTCATCGGTCTTATTCACAATGTATGCTTAGCGGTCTCTGGCATATAGAAGACACTAATATTTCACATAAAATTGATGATTTCTAATTTACCATTTGGGCAATTAAGTCTATGGTTTGATGTCATCAATTGAGATGGAGAAAAAATGAGAACAAATAGTTTTGCAGAAAAGGAAGTTCAATTTGAAATGTGTTGTATTTAACCTTACTATATCCAGAAAGTATGGGAATACCTAAGTCTAAAGATTCTCAGAGAGATTGAAGTAATAATGTAGATTTTGATGTCTCTGTTTACAAAACAACAAAGAAATGTATTGACAGGAAGTAATCTCTTTTCAGCTTGAAATTTTTGCCATAACTCTTAATTTTTGCCATATCACTCCAAAGTCATTAATGAAATCTTTCCATTGGTTTGAGGTTTGGGAAACAGAGGAGGTTTATTCTATTTCATCTTAAATATATCCTCTAGCTTTTTAGGGGAAAATAACATTTTAAAATATATTTATGAAATATGCATAGGTAAAGGTAAACTTAACTTTAAAGCTAGAATTGTTTTATAAGGACTGTCCTGACTTTATATGGAAGGGATATTTTCACTTGCAAAATTGTTTTTATTGTAAGTATTCCAATACACCATTGTGATTGCAAAGGATCTTTGGTAATCATTTATTGTTCTATATAGCACATTATTATTCCAACTGGATAAATCTGGAAACTGAGGTCATACTTACAAAGCAAAAATATACAGCAGAAATAAATGAAGTATGTTGTAGCAGTATGTGTGAATTTCCTTTTAAATTATCTGAATGTAATGCAGCTAAGAAGATGTAACTGCTATTTTTTTTAACATATATATACACCAAAGCAAAAGGACTAGTGGATATGTTGACAAGACTGTACAAAATCCAACGAATTCAATAATTGCAAAACTAACTCCATCAACTGAGCTCTTTGACTTCTCAAAAATAGTATCATATCCAGCTTATGACACATATTTTGTATAAAATCTATAATTTAGGTAAAGCTTCATAGTGTATCAATATCGATGTAAAAAATTATTAGCAGAAGGTTTAACTCATTCTTTAAGAAGCTACAAAAAAAACAAACAAGCCCATTCAAAAGTGGGCAAAGGATATGAACAGATACTTTACGAAAGAAGACATATATGAGGCCAACAATCATATGAAAAAATGCTCATCATCACTGGTCATCAGAGAGATGCAAATCAAAACCACATTGAGATACCATCTCACGCCAGTTAGAATGGCGATCATTAAAAAATCTGGAGACAACAGATGCTGGAGAGGATGTGGAGAAAAAGGAACACTTCTACACTGTTGGTGGGAGTGTAAATTAGTTCAACCATTGTGGAAGACAGTGTGGCGATTCCTCAAGGCCTTAGAAATAGAAATTCCATTTGACCCAGCAATCCCATTACTGGGTATATATCCAAAAGACTATAAATCGTTCTACTACAAGGACACATGTACACAAATGTTCATTGCAGCACTGTTTACAATAGCAAGGACCTGGAATCAACCCAAATGCCCATTGATAATAGACTGGATTGGAAAAATGTGGCAAATATACACCATGGAATATTATGCAGCAATCAGAAATGATGAGTTTGTGTCATTTGTAGGGACATGGATGAATCTGGAGAACATCATCCTCAGCAAACTGACACAAGAACAGAAAATGAAACACCGCATATTCTCACTCATAGGTGGGTGATGAAAAATGAGAACACATGGACACAGAAAGGGGAGTACTAAACACTGGGGTCTATTGGGGGGAAAAGGGGAGGGCCAGTGGGAGGGGGAGGTGGGGAGGGATAGCCTGGGGAGAAATGCCAAATGTGGGTGAAGGGGAGAAGAAAAGCAAAGCACACTGCCATGTGTGTACCTACACAACTGTCTTGCATGCTCTGCTCATGTACCCCAAAACCTAAAATCCAATAAAAAATTAAAAAAAAAAAAAGAAGAAGCTACAGACATCCACACGCAAAAAAAAAAGAATGAGTCCAGACATAGAACTTATATCCTTCAGAAACATTAACTCAAAGTGGTTTACAGACCTAACTGCAAAACACAAAACTATAAAACTCCTAGAAGATAACATAAGGGAAAATCTGAATGACTTGGGTTTGGCAACAATTTTTTAGATACCACACTAAAGGCATGATCTATGAAATAAATAATTGATAAGCTGGACTTGATGAAAATTACCATTTTTGCTCTTTGAAAGATACTGTTGGAAAATAATGAGACAAGCCACAGACGGGGAGAAAAGATTTGGAAAATAAATATCTGATAAAGGACTGTCAACCAAAATATACAAAGAACTCTTACAACTCTTAGAAGCAAACAAACAACTCAATTAAAAAATTATCCTGGCCTGGTGTTGTGGCTCACGCCTGTAATCCCAGCACTTTGGGAGGCCAAGGCGGGTGGATCACAAGGTCAAGAGATCGAGACCATCCTGCTCAACGTGGTGAAACCCCGTTTCTACTAAAAATACAAAAAATTAGCCGGGCACGGTCATGCCTGTAGTCCCAGCTACTCAGGAGGTTGAGACAGGAGAATTGCCTGAACATAGGAGGCAGAGGTTGTGGTGAGCTGAAATCACGCCATTGCACTCCAGCCTGAATAACAAGAGCAAAACTCCATCTCAAAAAAAAAAAAAAATTATCCGAAGACCTTAACAGACACCTCACCAAAGAAGATATACAGATGGAAAATAAGCATAGGAAAGGTTACACGTGTGAAAAAATTCCACATCACATGTCATCAGGGAAATGCAAATAAAAACAACAATGAGATACAACTACACACCTATGAGAATGGCCCAAATCCAGAACACTGACAACATCAAAGGCTGGTGATGATGTGGGGCAACAGGAACTCTCATTCATTGCTGGTGAGAATGCAAAATGGTACAACCACTTTGGAAGACAGTTTGGTGGTTTCTTAGAAAACTTAACATACTCTTAATCATACAATCTAATAATTGTGCTCCTTGGTATTTATCAAAAGGAGTTGAAAATTTATGTCCACACAAAAACCTGGACACAGATGCTCATAGTAGTTTTATTCATAATTGCCAAAACTTGGACTCAACCAAGATGTTCTTCAGTAGGTGAATAAATAAACTGTGATATTTTCAGACAATGAAATATCCTTATTCAGCACTAAAAGGAAATAAACTATCAAGCCACATAAAGACATACAGAAAACTTAAATGCATATTATTAAGTGAAAGAAGCCAATCTAAAAAGACTATATACTGTTTGATTCCAATTATATGAATCTCTGAAAAAAGTCAAACTATAGAGACCATAAAAACCACTGGTTTCCAGGGGTCAAGTAGGTGGAAACAATGTATAGATTGGAACAGAAGATTTGTAGGTAAGTGAAACTGTTTTATATGATATTATAACAGTGGGTACATGTCATTATACTTTTGTCCACACCCATAAAATGTACAACACCAAAAGTAATCTTTATTGTAAACTATGGTCTTCAAGTGATAATGCTGTGTCAATATACAGATTCATCACTGAACAAGTGTACCACTCTGGTGGGGGGCAGTGATGATGATGGAGGCTATACATGTGTCAAGGGAGAGAGTACTGGGGAAATCTGTACCTTTCTCTCAGTTTGCTGTGAACCTAAAACTGCTCTAAAATGTAAAGTCAATTTACATATACTTCCAAGTATTGAATTTATTTGATTTTGCTCTTTACTTATTAGAATGAAACATATGATGAGATCTAATTAGAGAAGTTCCAGAGAATGTTTATTACATCAATTATGAGAGTGACAAATGCAATTCATTTAGGACAAGTCAATATTTTGAGAAGGAATAGAAACAATTACCTGAGGTTGCTCTCAACTGCTGCTCTGTAAGATCATCATCACAAGTCCTGGCTCCCAATGGGGCAGTTTCTGCAGAAGACATCAGAGTGAAAGGTAATTAGTGTACCATATCCAGCTCTCACATCACAGCTAATATCACAAGAATACAAAATTTGGCAATCAGGAGAGATAAGCATCAGGTGAAGCTCAGATGAGTCTCCAGCACTCCTTATATCCTAGTGAGCAGTAGCTGGCAAAATGAGTCCAGAGAGTGATAGGATTATTAGATTTAATTCTCAATTATTATCAGCACAGAACAAACACACTAGTAGAGAAAATATGGGAGCAGGAAAGGCTCATTATGAATTTTGTCATTGGACCATTTGGCCAGTCTACATTTAATAGGATTATGTGTTATAGTCACAATAGCACATTATGTAAATTATTAGCATACTTTTACTTCTCTGATAAGGTACCAAAAAGAAAAGAAAGAAATATTACTGTATATAATAGCTGATGTGCCAAAGCAAACATCAAGCACTGGAGGGGGCACCTGAAGAATAAGTCCAAGTCATCAGCAAATCCACATCTTTATTCTCATCTTTTATTTGAGCTTTAGAGCAAAAGTGCCAACAATGTCTTGGTTTACAAAACTCAACACTGAACACAAATCATTATCATCACCCAGCTGCATGATTCCTTTTTGCACCCTATTGTATGGAATAAACAAAACAACTAGACCTCAGAAATTTCCTTCCACATCTCATTCCTTCTCCACACCAAGTCATCACCTGCTGTTGATTCCATCTTGCAGTGTCTCTTGTCATGCAGCACTCTCTATTTCCTCTGTCTTCTTCTCTTTCCTGACTATTTCGGTAGCCTCTATAATAATCGATATGCCTCAAGTTCCCTGTCATTCCAGTCCAATCCCTCATAAAATCTCAAGAGTTATCTTTTTAGAAGATAGAATCTTGAGTACAAATCATTTCTCCACCACTTTCTAGGTATGGGGCTTGGGTGAATTACTTAATCTTGCTAAGCCTCAAGTCCCTCATGTGTAAAACGAAAATAGAATTATGTAAATAGTAACAGTAATAGAAAATAATACAACTAAATATGCAATGTGATATGTCTTTAAAGTCAGAAAAGACCAGATGTTATCAAGAAGTTTAAAAAATGGTCATACAATTCTTACACTGCCGAAGGGAATCATGTTTATCTACGATTTCTAGCAATAGCATCTCTGGTTGATTCTGAAGGCTTTGATTAAACAAATAATTAACCCTGAAAACAGAACTGCATACCAAGGCTCTATTATAACATTTATTAATTGTCTTTCCTGCTGTGTATAAAACCTTTGGCCTTTGGTAGTAATCTATTTAAAAACAATGCAATCATAACAATCACTCAGTACCCCCCCACAAAAGTATTATGTTTTCTTGTCACTCACTGTATGATAAATTCCTCATGAATGAAAAAATTTATTCTAAGTCTTTACTTATATATCCACAAGTAGTTTCCAAATAAATCACAGCCTTAATGGGCATCCTACATGCCACTCAATAAGCCTACCCTCTTTCTCTCAACAACTTCTCATGTCGTTATGCCTTGATCAATGTGGTTCCTTTTACTTTGAATACTTTTTTGTTCTTCTGCTATTAGCCTCCTATTCTTCCCTCAAAACCAGAAGCAAGTGAAGCCTCTGCTGTGCAGCCATCATGATTAGCTTACATGTATATTTCAGCATTTATCATGATGTATTAATTTTTACATGGTCTAGGTATGTTTTCCCAATAAATTTTGAGTTCCCTAAATGCAGCTTGTCATCTTCACAGATTCTGAAGTAAGGACAGAGTAAGACATATCAAAGTCACTTAAGACGCTTTGATATAAAATACTAACCTACACCCTATATCCTAAAACAGATGAATCTGAAGATGAGAATTTTCTTGTAGCTTCCCAAAGTTTCAGGACTCTAACTTCAGAGCTCTGTCAACTATACCTAACAGAGATAATACCCATTAATGCAGAGATTACTTTCTGCTCTCTTTCTATATGTGTGTGTATGTAAAAACTATTTCTCTTTTTTCCAGAGAAAAATCAACATAATTTATCAAAACATCTCTACCACTCCCCCCACATACTTATTTCAATGTATCATATAGATTTGTTCAAAATGAATACCAGTAGTACCTAGGTGAATTTGACCAAATAGCTGCTATTCTTTAAAGATCAGTAAAAATTTTTTAAAAATGACAAATTATTGAGTTTATGTCTTGCCAGATACTGTAATAGCTATTTGTATACAAATGATCATGTAATCCTCACAATAACATAACGAGGCAATTATTAACCCTTATTTTATAAATCAAGAAGCTAGAGCTAAAAAGGTTAAAGTAACTTGACTCAGATCATAAAGTTAGAAACCAATAGCCTGGAATGAAACCCTTGTCTGTCTGATATAAAAGTCTGTCAAATTTTCAATGTATCCAGTTGTAATACCACAATATTTGGGAGCCTATAAAGGTTTTTCTAGTCTTAGCAAAGGCCAAAAGCCAAGCTGTGGGGAAAGCAACTTTTCTCTAGTCATGTGAAAATTCTGCTGTTTCATAACATATATATTTTCCTTGACTATAAAACATAACCTAATAATTATGTGGTGCCATATTAAAACTACTTCATTTCATAGCCTTTTAATGAAATATACAAAATGTCAAAATCAGAAACTATTGTTTAGTCTTACAAATTAGGTCATGTGGCACTTGTAGACTGCTCCAATGAAACCTACTTGTGCAAATAATTTCATAATGTTTAGATCCTCAATAATGTTTCTCTCTTTATACAAATAATATAAATATTTTAATAAAGGAGCTTTTAACTTACCAAATGAACTGATTAATCTATACTCTTCTGCTTGCGTAAAATGAAATGTTTAAAACCTAGTAATGATACATCGCATCTTACAATGTATCACTTTAATAATTGGACTGTAATAACAAATCTGACTGCTGTTAACATGATTTGTCTCTTTTGCTGGTGATTTAATTAGGTTACTAATTTGTGTTCTCTAGCACCTGACCTTCCTTGTTTAACGCTATTTTTTAAAAATGCCATTGACTTAGTTTATCCAGTATTCTACTCTATCGCGTCAATTTGGAGATAATCACACATTTGAAAATTATGCCAAATTATGCTATTTTTATTAACACAATGTGGGAATAATCAACATCATTTTCTGTGGAATAGTATATTGATCATCGCAATCGCCATCAACAACAACATTTTACAGAGTATCTGCTCTGTGCCAAGTACGGAATGATATCTTTATTTGTGTTAAGACACCCATAGCAAGTGATGGAGCTGGGATTTGAACCACACGGTTTTATTTCAGGGATAGTTATCTTAACCACAATGATATATTGAACCAAAGTTTTTAAATCCTACAAGTAACTTTTCTTTTGATGCTGCATTTATTTCTAGTGTTCACTTTTGTTGTTCTCATTCAGGCCTGAATTCTGCTAATCACCCATTTCCTTAGCCTAACCCAAATGGTTACATCTACAAAAACAAAGCTTAATGGCAAAATGTGTAAGGGTCCCATTCCTTTTAATCTTCAGAATGAAAGTTCTCAGGGCTTTCTCTCTCACTACCTTGTACTGCCACACCTACCCCTAAGCCTCTTTCTACCCTTTCTTTCCCTCATACAAGTAACATTCTGCTGGTAAGTAAACCTATAACTTTCAGGTATTTAATCTCAGTTCAAAAATAATCAACTTCCCATATGGCAAATTCCCCCCACCCTGGTCAGCTAATTGGGGTAACAATTTTGCAAAACTATAATCCATACAAATTTCATGGTCAAGGAAAGATTTGGAATTTTAATTTTTTAACAGTCTAGATATTTATGCAGAGAGTTATAAGATTAAGATGCGGGAATAAATCTAACCTGTCCTACATGACTGCAACAGCCATGGGCAAAATTTGGGATGCATTCAGCACAAATTCAGAGCCAAGTGGAATTTTTTAAATAATGGGTATATATTCAAGTTGCCATGCAGAGTACTAATAACATTTGCCTAAAAAACTTGCATATCTCACCTTTTCTCAATAATTTGCAAATGTATTCAACAATAAAGTATTACACTATTCTCACAAAATGTTTAGCAAATAAAATAAAGTATATACCACCATAGTAAATATTAAGGCAACTGGTACGAAATAGTAAAGAGAAAGAAAAACATTTTCTGTAGTCCCATGCAACATTATTAATCCCATTTTATTTTCATTTACAATAAGCCCAACTCTTGCTTTTTTAAAAAATTAGAGAATAATACCAAATTCTACAAAAGAGTTCACAAGTGTCAAACCACCTTCACTCCACAACCCTTCTACCCATGTCTTCCTGTTTTACTTTTGAAACTTCTCCCACCTCTGCTGGAGCTATGTGACTAGTTGTAAATGGATATTTTAAAGCACATAAATACAAGAAGAAATACTTGCAGCTCTCTAATTGTAAACTAATAAATTGTCACTTTTGGAAACCTGTTAGGTGCTAGGCATGTACCCTGCATTTCCTCACTTAATTTTCACAGTAATCTGCAGCAGAAAAAAAATCACTGTTTTTGTGGAAGAGATGAGATATCAAATCTCAGACAGTTTAACTTTGTCCAAGGGCACAGAGCAGCAGAAGTAAGATTTGGATGAGTGTATGACTCCAAAGCTCTGTAACTCCCTGCTGGATAGCACTACCTCTAGGCAGCCCTCAGGACTCCTGGGCCAAGCATCCTGAAAACTGAATTTTTTCCCTCCTAAAAAAAAAATAGCTCACATCACTTCAAAGCAAATTCATCATAACAAGCTTAATATTTATAAGACTACATCAAATTAAGATTTATTGTTATCTTAGTAGTTTACATTTTAATAACGCCTTCTGAACTTGTTTGGGCATTGCAAAGTCAAGTCAGTGTGTTCAGATAAAGCAAGTTCACAATTAAAAATGATTTCAAGTGGTTCTCTCCATCCTTTTCCTATGAGGATACAGACTGCTCTTTTAAAAAACTGAGCAACTCAGCATGCTACCAAATGTTTTTGAGTAACCAGGCAACATCATCTTTGTTGACCTGTAGTGTTTTCTCTTAAATTATTTCTTCCAGGCAGTAATAGATTGAAGTGCATTGGATACTCCAGTGTCAATTATCTGAATGGGGCTGGATTTGGAATTTTTCATTTTCCAGAAAAGTAAAGCTTCTTTGCCCTGCCCTGTCTGTTTTTACCCAGAAGATAGTAAGGGGTACTATCTCCTGGGGCCTCCTTGGCCAGGAATTTGTGATCACTTCTTTCTGCTTCTTGAATCATCTATGACCTCAGTGTAATGAGGCCTCAAAAGAATGTAATAAGTTTCTGATATCAATTAGCTTCAATAAATTACTCATACATATGCTTAATGAATTATATTTTAAAGTGCTTTGATTAAAACATTTTTTTCCTTAAATTTACTAATTCCTAATATGTTTCTCCAAGGGAGGGATAACATGGGGAGAAATGCCAGATATAGTATGCAACTAAAGTAAAATAAAAATTTAAATTAAAAAAAGAATATTTAATTTCTGATTGTTTGGAAGTTAAAAGATCAACATTGTGTGAGGATAATTTGAGTATAAAATTACGTTTCCATTTATCAACCAGTTGCCCAGTTATCTAAATTTAAGTCCTTATCGCAGGGGTCCTTAACCCCTGGGCCATGGACCACTCCTGGTCCATGGCCTGTTAGAAACGGGCCCCACAGCAGAGGTGAGTGGCTGGGAAGCAAGCATTATCACCTGAGCTCTGCCTCACATCAGATTAGAGGCAGCATTAGATTCTCATGCAGCAAGAACCCTATTGTGAACTGCATATGCAAGGTATCTAGGGTGTGTGCTCCATTTGAGAATCTAATGCCTGATGATCTGAGGTGGAACAGTTTCATCCGCAAACCATCTACTCCTGACCACTCCATCTACGGAAAAACTGTCTTCCATGAAACCAGTTCCTAGTACCAAAAAGGTCTGAGACTGCTGCCTTATGGGATTCATCAAAATTCCTCTTTATGTTGTCTAGAACAAGTTTCATTCCTCAGCATACTGTGCTGGCTTTGCTGGGTTGCTCATCAGCATAGGAAACTGATCCCTATCCATAAACATCCTTCTTCCACCCAATAATAGCCATTGTTCATTCTGGGCACTGGCCATTTATTTCAACACGTTGCTTCCTGTCTCAAAGCCAGTTTTTATTTTATTGTGGTAAGAACACCGAACATGAGGTTTACTGTCTTAACAAATGTTTATGTGCACAGTATAGTACTGTTGCCTATAATGTGCAGTAGATCTCCAGAACTTACTCCTATTATTTAACTGAAACTTTACATCCTTTGTATATAACTCCCCATTTCTCCTATCCCTCAGTCCCTGGCAACCACCACTTTACTCTTTGATTTATAAATTTGACTATTTAAAATACTTTAGACTGCTTTAGTGGAATCATACAATATTTGTCTTTTCGTGATAGGGTTCATCCAATGTTGTCTCACAGCTAGTTTTTAATCCATGAAAGCCTCCTTTTCTACTACACAGTTACTGAGTTTTTCGAATAGCTGTATACTAGGTCAAAAGCCTTTTGAAATTATTTTTTAATAGAGAAAAAATATTCAGCAGTACTTCTTTATCTTTATTCAGTTAACTCTTTTGAAGACTTTTTACAAGGTGTTATGGTTTGGATGTTTGTCCCCTCCCCAGCTCATGTTGAAATGTGGTTCCCAATACTGGAGTTAGGGCCTAGTGGGAGGTGACTGGATCACGAGGGCAAATCCCTCATGAATGGCTTCGCACCATTCCCTTGGTGATAAGTGAGTTCTCACTCAGTTCGTGTGAGATCTGGTTGTTTAAAAGAGTCTGAGACCTCCTCCTTCCCTCTCTCTTTTGATCCCACTCTTGCCATGTGATGTTCCTGCTTCCTCTTTTCCTTCTTCCATGATTGGAAGGTTACTGAGGCCATCACTAAGAGGAGATACTGGTGCCATGTGTATACAGCCTGCAGAACCATGAGCCAATTACGCTTCTTTTCCTTATAAGTTACTCTGCCTCAGATATTTCTGTATAGTGATGCAAAAACAGCCTAACATACAAAGGTATCTTTATTCTGAGGCAAGCTGCATTTCTTTGGCTCAGTCATATTATTTGGTTCTTGGAAGCTTCTATAACTTCTTACACTTTCATCTCAAAGACTGGTGATAATAGGTGCCTCCCTCTAAGACTGCACTGTTTTTAAATGACTACAACATAGAGTTGAATCAATGTCACAAGTTTCTTAAAATGCTTTCTTGACTCTGTAATTTCATAATTCCCAAGATTTTATTTTCATCACAGTCAGTGAGTTACTTGGTCATATTTGTTTGGAACCATTATCCACTAAACCATCATTCACTCTTGCTGTGGAGAATCAGGGAACATAACCCCTGTGTTGAAATAATGACCAATTTTTTTCTTAACCATCTGAGATTTATTCTCTTTGCTTGAGAAGTTTGAGCAAGCAAAGACAAAGGGTGAGGCATCGGTGATATAAAATTGCCGACTTCTTCTACAGCAACCCTGCCCTTAGAAACCTATGTTGTTCAAAGAAGTATTTCATTAGGAGAATGTTGGCTGCTCCTGGAGCAAGGAAAAAACACCATGGAGTTAAGAACCAATTCCAAATACATTTGGGTCTGAATTCCAGCTCCACCAGTTTCTAGCTATCTGACACTGTCTAAGTTACTTAACCTTCCTGAAATGCGTGATTCTATATGTGGAAGAGGAAACAATAGTAAGTCTGCAAGATGGTGATAAGGAGCAAAGTTAATAAATACAAAGTACGTAGTACTGAATAAGTAGCAGTTGTACTTATGCATAATTCTTCTCTAGCTTTGATCAATCTTGCTGAACACCAGTTACTCAAAGAAAAGAGCACGTCAGTTTGGTACTATGGATTTTGAGATTATATTCATAAGTAATGTACTCTTGGTCCATCAGTTAAGTTAGTTTTTTAGGCCTTTAAAATGTCACTATTATTTGTGCAGATATTTTGGAGGTACCAAATGTTAACAAGACTAAACATTGATTTCTTAAGCATTGTAGTTTGAAAGGTTGTTTTTTTTTTTAAGGTAAATCCTTAAGAAAATTTTACACATGCCGCAATAAAAGCAGTATGTGTATCAATTTGTAAAGGCTTGGCCTTTTACAAAAATCATAGTGAGGCTGGGTGTAGTGATTCACGCCTGTAATCCCAGCACTTTGGAAGGCTGAAGCAGGAGGATCATTTGAGCCCAGAGATTGAGAGCAGCCTGGCAACCAAGTGAGACCCTGCCCCTACAAATTATAAAAATAATTAGCCAGATAGAGTGGCACATGCCTGTAGTCCCAGCTAATCCAGAGGCTGAGGCAGGAGGATTGGTTGAGCCCGGGAGTTTGAGGCTACAGTGAGCTATAATTGTACCACATACTCTAGTCTCAGCAACAGAGTGAGACCCTGTTTCAAAAAATAAAAATAAACAAAAATTACAGTGACAGAATATGAACTTTGAAGGACTGGTAGTAATACACAAGCCAGACCTAGGTAAGTTTTTTCCTTGCAAAAGAAGAGATCCTCTGCTCCCCACACCAAACTTCTACCATCCACCTTCTAGTAAGAGACAAACTTGACAAGAAGTTAAAAACAGTCTCAGAATATATAGGCCTACAAATGTGGCAGTCTGCAAAACTCTAAAAATTTTTTCTGTACACAAATATTGGATTCGAATAACTTTTTAGATTATTCCCTATGTTGCAATAACCTAAATCATATGCCTTACTAAACACACCATTAAAACACAAAACACTTATTTTTCTTGAAAACAATGCACAATGAACCCAAAGATAGGTATTACTAGAGTTTTCACAAAGGCAGTGTTTAATAGGAAATGCATAAAATAAGAAACTCAATAAGGAACCCTTTCCTTCAATCTAATAATTTAAACTGATCTATTGGTACCAGTTTCCTCATCTGTAAAATGGGGATAAAATTACCCCCTTTATTACTGTCACACCTTGTCACTGTAAGGATGAAATGTAAATTGTTATCACCATCTCTAGGTGCTCATGCAAAAAATAAATAAATAAAATCTTGCTACTATACTTCCTAAATATTTAATGCTTAAGTATCCTGTCATGGAATGCATCACTACTTACTTATAATAAACTACTCTTTACAGTTATATACATGGGAGAAATTATTACTTCTCATAGGTAGGCTTATTTATTTTGTGAATTATATATGGCCATAAAAGAAAATCCTCAGATAACTAGATAATGTTTTTTACCAACATGATAACTGTTGAAATAAATTTACCATTAACCTAAGATGCAATAAAGTTTCTGAAATTCTATGTAAATAATCCTTGGCTTTTACTGTTTGGAACTTTCTCCAATTCATCACATTCAAAAAGGTCAAATTTATATAGCTATATACACCAAATTGTATTTATGAGAATTAATCTAGGAAATGATGGATACAAACATAAGTGAAATAAATCTGGAAAGGAAAAGTTAGTGGAAGTATTCACAGCCCCAGAAAAGGAAGATTGGAAAAACTAGCTTGGAGCCAAGAATGAAAAATGTGCTACTGGAACATGCTATGAGTTTTCAGGACAATACTTATGCATATCCATGAAATGTTTATTTAATAAATCATTCATTAATGAGCAAACAGATTGATGAGATTTGGCACATAGCTCTCATTGGACTATGTGAGCAGTAGAAAAAATGGTTTCTGAGACATAGCCAATTTATTTTCTCCTGTGCCTGAATGCATGTATTGGCAAAGGGTTCCTTGGATCTTGGTAGCACATGAGTTTTAAGTAGAGGTGCCATGATCAGATTTTCATCTGTGTGACGCTGTGCTGAGGATAAAATAGAGTAAGAGGAGTCTCTCTGTTGAATAAAACAAAGACACTGTAGCATCCATCACGCTTCAAACTGTAACTGTCTAAAAGAAATTACAGAGAAAGGTAGAATGGTCATTTCATTGAAGAGAAAGGGAATGTTAAAAAGTCCAAGATTAGGTCAAGAGAAAAGATGAGCTCAATTTTGAACATGAGTTTGAGTAGAGATATTTAGTAAACATGTACATTTTTGGAAATAGATCTTTGAAGAGAAAATTGAATTTAATATATTTGAAAATTGTACTAACCAATTACTTGTGAGTAAATGACACTTCTTAGAATATATAGAATATCGATAATGAGGGCTGAGGGTAAAATTCTAGTGAACAAAAATTAAGAAATTAAGTGACAAGGAAGTATGACAAAAGATACTTTGAAAGAACAAAGAGGGACTAGGAGTGGTGGCTCATGCTTATAATCCTAGCACTTTAAGAGGCCAAGATGGGGGATCACTTGAGGCCAGAAGCTCAAGACCAGCCTGGACAACACAGCAAGACCCCATCTCTTCAACAAATAAAAACAAAATCAGCCAGGTACAGTGGAGCACACTTGCAGTCCCAGTTACTCAGGACACTGAGGTGGGAGGATCACTTGAGCCCAAGAGTTTGAGGCTGCAGTGAGCTATGATTATGCCACTGCAATAATAAGACTGTCTCAAAAAAAAAAAAAAAAGGATAATAAAAATGGGTAGGCATCGGATTAGGGTGTGATTTGTAAAATGGTGGCCAAAGGAAAAAAAAACACTTTGAATTGCAGGTATAAAATGATACAAGAAGTCGAGTAATATAAGGTCACTGTTGATATTGTCAGAGATGATGGTGGCTTGGACCAAGGAGGCAGTAGAGAAACTGGTACATACTTTGAAAGAGCAGTAGATAGGACTTGCCAATGCATCTAATAAGGAACAGGAGAAAATTAAAAGAATCAAGGATTATTTCAAAGTTTTTGGCCCAAGAAATAAGAATTAAGATGGCATTTACTAAGATGAGGGAAAATGCAGGTTGAACAAGTTGGGAGTAAAGAGAAGGTTTTAATATGTTTAGTTTGAGATTTTCTGTTTATATATGCAAGTAAAGGTGTCAAGTATTTGACAAGGTTATGAAGGGTTGTATGTATTTGTGTGTATGTGGAGAGAGAGAGGGACAGAAATAGAGACAGAGAAATAGAGAGGAAGTGCAGAAGAAGAGAAGGCAATGTTTTAATGGTAGTTTAAGGTTTTTAGATGAGATTGAATGAGATAACCTAGATAATAAGGGTCCATGACTGAGCCTGGAATTCATTCCTCCAAAGGGCATACCAAAGTTGGGGGCACTATGAGAAGTCTACCCCAGATGTGAGAGGTGATTTATCATTGACAATATTTAGAAGTACCAGCACATGGTAAAAACAAAAATAGAGCAGGCCAACTTTTAGTCAGTTTTATTACTATTTTTTTTAATTCCCTATAGGAAATGTATTTTTGCTATTGCCTGTGCTGAGATGGAAGATTCCCATGATTTCCTCCCAAAATAAGGAAGGACCAATGAAACAAATCTGATCAGGAATGAAGTAGGAGAAAACCAAGAGGAGATGTGGTGTAGAAAGCCTAGTGAATAAAAAAATCTCGAAAAGAGGGAAGAGGGCAACTAGTTAAAATCTGCTGGCTAGTGTAGTTAGGTAGACTAGGAATTGGTCATTAGGTTTGCCAAAGAACAGGTCAACAGAGTCCTTGATCAGAGCTTCTTTAGTGGAGTGGTGTGAGTGCAAACACCTCCTGAAAGTGGGTAGAAGGGAAAAGGAAGATGAAAAAAATGGAGATGTCAAGTGTGTACAATTCTCTGAAGAGTGCTGTAAAATAACCAGAGAAATGGGATGGTGTCTGAAAGTAGATATAGCATTATGGGAGGGTTTTGTAAGTAAAGAGATACAGGGAAGGTTGAGATGATGATGGAAATGAGCTTGTAGCAAGGGAAAAATTAATAACACAGAAGAGAGTAAGGCAATGACAGGTATCATAGGATGGACCTAGGTGTAGATGTCTGAGAAACAGTGAGCGTGAAAGTCAAATTATTACAAGTCAATAAAATTGACACTAGGGCTTATCATCCTGAAGCTGGAGATTGGAACTATGACAATAATAGGTTAGGAGAGTTGGCAGAGTAGGAAAAACTGAGAAAAGAGGCACCAAAATAGATGTGAATGATAGAAGACAGGGACTAAAAAAGAGGTTCAGAAAGCAGAAGCCATTTATACACACCTATTGCCTGTTTGTGATACACAATGACCATAATTATTTTTGTTGCATAAAGATTTGGCTAGGAATCCTGTCTAGCTATGAGCCAACATCACTACTTTTTTCATTGTAGGTATCATGGTAAGCAATAAAACTTAACAAAGATGAAAATCCCTGTGGAACATAAACAGTTCCCTATTAAACTCTTAAATTGAGTTTTATGGCAATACCATCACACTGTCATTTTTATAATCCTCCCAAGTTTGATCAGAAAAGCTAAGCTATATATAACACATATGGCACATGTATTTTAGGATTTTGGCACAAGATGATTAAAAGGCCTCAAAAGTGTGTGACAAATTGGTAGTCCTCCATATGCCCATTTAATTTGCTGTCATGACTAATCAGATAAAGCATCTCATAATGATCACTGTTATAAAAAGTGACATATAGGCTGAAGTCACGCTGCCGTAAACATCTTATGATTAAAACAAAAAACAATTGTGCAAAAGAGAAAATGTGTCATTACAATACATGATAACGGCAAATAGTAGGGGAAAATGAACTTAATTATGAACAATTAATTCTTAAATAATTACCAGAATTCAAAAATACAAAACGCTGCAAAATATATGGTAATTTTAAGAAAATGAAAAGTGTGTTTAGAAGGATGAGAATATTGGTGGTAAAGAAAATGAATTTTTGAAATCATTTATTTTTGTTTACTTCACATAGACAAACTAGAAGTAAAAACATCTCTAATATGGTAAATAATTTGAACCAAAGGCAGAATTCCCTTTAGAGGGTTTTTAACATTGCCATTACTGAGGACATAGAAAGAATAGAAAAAAATGTATTCACTGAAAGATGTAAGTAGCATGGGAATAAACTGCATATTTTATATGGCCAATATTTTTGTAATGTTCTCATACATTTTATATCTCTTCATCCTGAACCTCACTTTTGTCCTCAGAGGCAACAGATATTGTATCACTCTAAATACTCTAGAACTTTATTTCCAAAGTGAAGAAAACTAACCTCTAATTTGCCTAGGTTGCTTGCAAGGGCTGAAAATACACGGCTTTTTGCATACCCTATTAATTGTTGGAAAGAATCTCTTATATATCCACAAAACTAGAATGTAACAGGGTGAGGGCAAATGGAACATAGGAGAATCAATTTTCGTTTGTTCCAACTCTGCACCCCATCTTTCCCATGATACCTGTGAAAGGGTTGCACAGGACTTATGGGCTGGTGCTGGGGCACTCTGTCTTCCTTCTTCCTGCCAAATGCTCTTTGTTAGTTGTTGGCCCCTACCTCAGTGCCAGCATCCTACTAAGTTGACTGGCCTTGAATGAGCTCTCTGCCTGCAGGTCCTCTTGCTTCCTAACACACCTCTTCAACAATGCCATTCATACACTCAAAAGCTTCGGTACTTTCTTATTTTCTCAATGATCAAATCCAAACTTCTGTCTCACCAAAAGTCCTGCAGAGAGAGACAAATGAACTTCTCTGCATTGTTCTCCAACAAGAGCTGCACCCACCATGAATGCTCCATTTTACCTCATGGCCTAGCTCTGGGTTTATTTATATTTACATATTCATATGTAAATATACATATACTGAATACTTACTAGGTGCAAGACAATCTGATAGTCCCATTATGGAAGTTCCAAAAGAACAGTTTATAGTTGTTTCTGTTTAATCAATCCTTTTTATTTAGAAAGATATGAAAATGACTTACATTGTTCCACATTCCACAAAATATTTCCACTATATTTATTCAGCATAAATGACATTAATAGGCTAACATAAAAATCAGCTCTAAATGTTATAAATAAAACAGAGCCCCTAACATTGTCTTATTAAAACTACCAAAAGCCCATTAAAATTATCAAGAAAAATGAATACCGTTTTGCTAGTTAAAAGAAAAAGAAAAACCTTTATGAGAACATAACTTCCTCTCCCACCCCTGCACTAGTTTAAAGCATTTTGGCTGAAAGGGGATAATGCAATGCCATACTATCAGGGGCCCCATCACTCTGCCTAATCAGGCTGAGAAGTTTTCTGTAGTCACCAAGCTTCAACCTTTACTGGGACCCTTGACTCCTCCTTCATTGCTTCTGGATCACCTGGGCTAGAATACACAGTACAGTATCCCAAACATGGCTCATCACAGCCTCAACCTCTTAGGCTCAGTGGATCCTTCTGCCTCAGCTTCCCTCATAGCTGGGACTACAGAAATGTGTAACTGTGCCCGGCTAGTTTTTATTTTATTTTGTTATTTTATTTTTAGTAGAGACAAAGTCTTCCTAAGTCGCCCAGGCTTGCCTAATCTCAAACTTCTGGGATCAAGTGATCCTCCTGCCTCAGCCTCCCAAAGTGCTGGAATTATAGATGTGAGCCATCAATACTGGTCTGGATTTATTTTTAATGCTCTTTGTTAGTTGTTGGCCCCTACCTCAGTGCCAGCCTCCTACTAAGTTGACTGGCCTTGAATGAGATCTCTGCCTGCAGGTCCTCTTGCTTCCTAACACACCTCTTCAACAATGCCATTCATACACTCCAAAGCTTTGGTACTTTCTTATTTTCTCAATTATCAAATCCGAACTTCTTTGCTTGGCTTTCAAGGCCTTCCATAGTCTTAACTATCTGGGTACTTTTTATTGTTTTCTCCTAAATGGTCATGATTAGTCTATTAGTTTAGTTTCTTGCTTCTCTAGAAGTCTTGCCAATTTTCCTTCATCTCTGAGTCTGCGTCATAGCATTCCTTGTCTTAGCCCTAAGGGCAGTGCCAAAATAAACAAACAAATAAAGAAATACACAAAGAGAGAAACAAATAAAACCCTATTGCATTTTCCTATCCTACTCATTTCTCATGTCCTCATACCTCTACCAGCCATATCAAATGCCACAGTTTCAACATTCCTCCAAATATTACTCAGAATGCCCTAATTTACCTGTCGTATGGTGACAAGTTCGTTGATTCTGTCCTGTAGGCAGCTTCTAAACTCCTTGAGGGCAGGAAACTTTCACTTTTCTCTCTCTCACAACCCCAGGCCAAAACGCTAAATCCAGAGCTCAGTGGATTCCTTTCAAGTGATTTCTACAACCAATCATGGCAGCAGAGAAGAATCTTCCAGATACTAAAGTAGGATCCTTTTCTCCACTTCATTATGATTCTGATTTCAATTAATTCATCAAGTATTTGCCACATTTGCTATTAGATTCAAGTATCTGGTGTTCTTGCTCAGTTATACAGGAATTGAAATAGGCTAAAGAGGGAGACAAGTTATTTACAGTTATATGCCAGTTTTGTTAGCAATTCTTTCTCCTTTTCTCTCCCAATACACATTGTATAAATAAGTTACTCTGCACCATTTTCCTTTTCCTAGTCCCTTCTTGTCACTGCTTTGTGAATGTGTAAGTCGTATGCATTTAATTCTTTGAAGTCCAAACACATTCTTGCTTGAAAGTAAAGCTCTGGAGGATGAAATAAGAGTATACAATTATTGCAAAATGGTAATAAAATCACCTCCCCACACTTCCCTTGAGAACTATGGTCAAGGAAGATCTGGCTGAGAGGGCTGAAACAGACTGTCAACTTGACTTTTAATTATATGAACTATGAGGGTTCGGACAAAAAGAAAATATCTTCAAAGGGTCAATATCATTTCTATAAATGAGAAGAAGACTGACTGTGAAAAGGCTACTTTGAAGCAGGCTCAGAGGAAAAAAATCTTATGAGAAAATATCAATAGTACTTTCTCAATTTCTCATTTTTTTTTTTCTTTAAAAGGGCTTTCCTTTCTTTTAAGCACAGGAATTGCAGTTAAAAATTATTTTATAATCCTTGAAATGAAAACATTTGCCTATTAAGCTCCAACAATCCTCAATATTCTATCTGTGAAGCATATCATTTGGCCTCCTGCTGTTTCATTTAACTTCGGCTGAACCTTTTTTTAATTGTTTCCTAATCTACCCTAATTTGCTTAAACCCCTGATTTGCCATTTCTCAAACTGTTTGTTTACATATCACTGGAAATGTGCAAGAGTAACAAAGTGTCTGAAGAACTAGAAATAATGATAGAGTTAGACATGTTAATTCACAGCTGAAAAGACATTTAAATTAACACACGTGTTCTCAGAACTCCCTATGTAGCAAGAGCTGTATCTGGCTTGGAGATCCCAAGATGAAAACAACCTTCTTCTGCCCTCAAGGAGCTTGAATCTGGAGAAGGAGACAAAACAACCACCCACCATTACTAGAAGTGATATGCAAGTAACAGGAGCTAAGTATTCTTGAGGTAAAAGACGATTAACTTGGTGGAGAGAAATGAATTAATGCAATATGTATTTTATTCTGTATTTTATGACATTTTTAAAAACTGTTCTATTTAGGAGAAACAGTTTATAGACGATGATAAAATAAGGGCAATGATCATCTTTTAAAACCTTTCATTCAACCTATGTAAATAGCAAAATATGATACAAATAAATAAAGTGATGATGAATTGGGAATCAGAAACTTGGGTTGTACTATGAATTAGCTTTGTGACTTTGAGTCATGAAAATACAGGAAGCCTCTGCTTCCTCAGCTATAAAATGAGGGGGTGGACCCAGGTGAGTTTTAAGGTTCATTTTGGCTTTCCTATTATCTGAACATCTCCAATTAGTTTTGTCAAATTAGAAGTACCTGAAACAAGGTTAACGACAAGACCTCATAAGACTGGATAATAATTCACCTTTACATCATACATGTTATTTGTGAGTGCTATGGCTGGAGTGTTTATGTCTCCCCCTAAATTCATATGTTGAAATCCTAGCCCTCAAGATAATGATATTAAGAGGTGGGGCCTTTGGGGTTAGTGTCTTTATAAAGGAAACTGCAGGCGAGATGCAGTGGTTCAAGCCTATATCTCAGTTCTTTGGGAGACAGAGGCAGGAGAATTGTTGGAGCCCAGTAGTTCAAGACCAGTCTGGGCAACATTGTGAGACCCTATCTCTACGAAAGTAAAACATAAAAAATTAGCTAGTCCTGGTGGCACATGCCTGTAGTCCTAGTTATCCCAGAAGCTGAGGCAGGAGGATCACTTGAGCCCAGGAGTTTGAGGCTACAGTGAGTCATGATTATGCCACTGCACTCCAGCCTGGTCAATAAAGCAAGACCTGGTCTCAAAAATAAATAAATAAATAAATTTTAAAAAATAAAATGCAGAGTGATAGCTAGTCCTTTTCACCATATGAGGACACTGCAAGAAGGTGCCATTTATGAGAAAGTGGGTCCTCACCAGATATCTAATTGGCTGGCACCTTGGTCTTGGACTTCCCAGCCTGCAGAACTGTAAGAAATAATCACCTGTTGTTTATAAAGTACCCATTGTATGGTGTTTTGTTACAGCAGCCCAAACAGACTAAGAAAGTGAGCTTGTATTTACAACCTTCCTTTCTCATATTCCCTTTCACATTATTAGCCTTCTGGTCCTTTATATTTGCATAAGCCTTAATACTTTTCAAAGGATTTGCATATTCATTACCTCAAGTCTTCTAAGTAACTCCTCCACATTCTAACCATACTGCAAATAATTTCCCTTACTCTCTTGCTAGACCTACCTCTTAAAACCTTATTCATTCTTATTTCATATTACTCTGCTTTATGCTTAACTTTATCTTTTTCACCTTTCTTTGAAGGGGACTAGATACATAATTTCCTACCTCCTTTCCACCTTCTTTCTCCATTACCGGCTATTCTAAATCACTGAAGTGGATTTGTTTTTGACTGAGTGCTTAAAGCTGAAACCTCAAAGAATAGAAGCACAGAGGTGACTCTGGATACTACTACTGTCAATTTGATTTAGAGACCATCTTCCTAAGATGGTTTCTTCAAAAATATGATGGCCTTAGAAGCTCTGAAGTTAGGACTTTGTACTAGGGGAAAGGAGGTTTGTCCGTGCAGCCAGGACGCTAGAGAGGCAAAAGTCCCTCATGTGAATGCATGATCAGATTAGTGGAGTGGGGTTTCAGGGATGGCATTAAACACAGCAATGCCTAAGAGAGTGGCTCCATCTTTCGAAATGTAATTTAGGTATATATGAAACTATCTGTTTCTAATTTTCTTTCAGCATTCGTTAAGAACAGGATTTGTTGTTTAAAAATATTCGTAATCTAGTGGAAGTTATAGACCTTTTTATAAAACTGTACACATAAATAATTTTGTAGACAATTAAAAGAAGCCATGGAATTCCTGGGTCCATGGATATCATGTTAATAAGCTATGCACAAATAGCCTAGATAAGCTCCTTTGTGGATGTTACATAACTCTAAGAAAAGTAATCTTCATTCTTTTTTATCACATTGATGTGAAACTTTTTCATTTACCAGAAAACCAAGGAATAAGTCATCTAATTGGAAGAGTCAAAATGTTTTAGCTTCTTTTTTGTTTCTAATAATTATTAATGAAAATGCTGACAGGGCAGGGTTGTATGCACTTGTAATCCCAGGTACTCAAGAGGCTGAGGTGAGAGGATCACCTGTGCCCAGGAGTTCAAGGCTTCAGCAAGCCATGATTGTACTTCTGCACTCCAGCCTCGGTGACAGTGTGAGATCCTGCCTCTAAAAAATTTTTTTAAATAAAAAAATGACAATGTTATAGAATAATAGCATGATGAAGGTTATTGTCAAACTACATGGACATGTCTACATGAAGACAAATTAGCTGATTATTAATATAAAAGCAAAAGGAACTCCTCTTTAAAAGAAAAAAATCGCATTTTTTTTCTGTAATATAAAGTCCAAAAAGAAGCTAAATTTCAAAACTGAAATTACCAAATGTTTTGGAATCATATGTTTGTATACTGTCAAGAAATGTTATCCTAGAGTCTGGAAGTGCTAATGGGCTTCTCCAAACACTTAACTCTTACACAGAATGCAGAATATTAAATGTAGACTGAATAACAACAGAAAAATGTCTAGAGCATGTAGATTACCAGGAGAACATCCATTGTTTCTGTATTATGGCTAGTTTCTGGTATCATCTTGACAATTTCAGTTCTAGACAAAAAATATTTTCAAAAATGTATACAAGTTCCAGTATGCAAAGCAATTTCAAAAAATGTAATATATATTCTTCAAAAAGTAGGAAAAATTTTGATTTGAAAACCAAACTTAAAGGAAGAAGAGATTTTAATCTTTCAGCTTAGTTTTTAAACAAAGTGGATTTCCAGACATCCTTTTTAATTCTCCAAAAATCTCAGTCGCAAATTTTATCACCTAAATACCTAAGAGAAATATGAAAACAATGAAAGATGATGATATTTTTGACTCACTAACTTTTGTAAAGTTCTTTTCTTCTTATAATAAACTTGTGAATATCCTCAAAAAAAAAATTCTTATGAGACTGTACTGAGGAAAAAGGCGCCTTTAGAAAAGTTTAGTAAAATCACGATAATACATAATTCTTGCCCCACAGCTACCACCACTGTCTTCAACATTCATAATATTAGTTACCATTAGCAAATATGTTAATAAAACTTAATTGGCTTGAGAAAATTAATCTAGTCTAATGCCATCAAATAAATTTTTTTAAAAAGTTACTACACAACAAATTGTAACTACAATTATAAATTACATGTTAGACAAAAAGCTTATTCACTGTGTACCATAAATCCACTTTTTCTTATAATATTTATGGAACCTAAAAATATAATTCTTTTCTTTCTTTAACTCATTGAAGTTAAAAGATGGAGATAAATGCTTAAAATATTACAGATTTTTGAGCGTACATGTGAAGTAAATATTTGTGACTATTAACACAGATAAAAAGTAAAAATGTCAATATTCATTTTCTGAAAAGCATATTTTCTATTTCTTAAATTTGGCTTAATAATACCTAATGCTACTGACTATATAAGAAATTAAAAACCTAAGTTTATCAAATATTCTTGTACTGAAATCTAACTGAAAGTAATCATGCCTGTTCTTTATTAGACAATATGTACAGGACTCAGAGTTCCACTGCTAAGGTTCAGAGTGCACAACTCAACTAATTACAAGTCTAAAAGTTTCATGAGTTTCACCCCAGGTATCACAAGCTGAAATTACAGGACTCTGTGTCATACCCTGAAACATCTGCAACAGAATTTAAAGTTCTTGATAAATGAGATAAGCAAAAGCATTTACTTAGTTAGATTTTTAAAGCATGTTTATTAACTCAGTAAATCAATGAAAAGTTTTATACCGAAAAGCAGCATACAAACATACAATACAACTGATCTTCCATTTAGAAATTGATGCCCTAGATGTTTTTTACTTAATGCAATTGTAAACATGATTAACTTAATATTGGTTCAATTAAATACAAGCTCAAGCTAAAAATAATTAACTCAGATTTTAAAGTAATTGAGATAGGTGTGTTCCTAATCTTGATGGAGTTTTCTGTTTCTTATAATCTACAAGGGATCCAAAACACAATCTATATCTTGGTATACATATGTATAACCTAATGCATAGAAGAATCTGATTCTATGTTTATCCAGAGTAATCTGTTTTAGTTTCTTTCCTGCTAAACTACTTCTGGTGTTTCAAGTAGGGCAATGACAGCATACACCTTCTTGTTATTATTTATGTATGGAAGGCCAAACCAAATGTCTGGGTGGGTCTCCAAAGACATAAAATCAGTAGGTTTTTTATTCTCGATCCACAGAACCCAATTACATTTAAATAAACTAACTCCTGGTAAAAGATTGGCTCTAACAGAGAATACCAAACAACCACAAACACTGAAATTAAATCACAGCCATAAGTATAGAAGCCACCAACATATGGTTACAAATAGTCTGGAGTACATCCTTGTACACATAAGGACAGTCAAATAATGCACAGTAGTTACGAAAAGAAACTGCTCCTTTTCTTTCCATGAGGTGCATCCTTTGTGAAGATTTCCTAATTTTAAAAGTTTTCTGTCTCAGTCTAAACATGTAAAAATATCAGCAGCTGCTCTAAGTATTCCTATCCTCACAGAGGCAGAAAAACTGTCATGTGGGGCTCTGCCTTTAAATGGATGGGTCCTTTTGGCTAATCCTGGAGTGGCAGAGACTGACAAATGTGGGAAAGTCCTCAACTGTGAGATGAGGGCTTAGCTTGTGGGCTCTTGGTCAATTGAAAGGTTGCATTGAATGTAAATTATAGGACTGCTCTTTAGATATATACTGCTTCCCACCAGGTAAAAGTCAAGCAGAGCAAGCAGAGCATCACACTCATTCGGAGATGGCCTGGTGGTGGCTTCTTAGCAAGGAGGGGAAGAGAGGCAGCCATGAGCAATTATAATCGCCATCTCTGAAGGACAAAAAGGAAGGAAGGAAACATTTTTATAGAGACTCATATTAAATTTCCTTTTTAAAATGCCTCTATGTATTTCTTGTTTCAATTTATATGAGAAAAGTATTAGTTTTAAAACTACAACAGAACTGGCAGTAAATATACCTGCAACGATTGTTCTTTATTAAATATTTATTGAAATAAATTCCTGTGCTTTCTCATTTTTCTTCTTCTGGTTCCAATATTTATTTACAGCTGATTATTAACATCTGCCGGTATAACGGTTTCATCCATACAGAAGCCGAAGGGTAAAAAAGTCACACACACCCTTCTAACGTGACCTGTAGTTAGACAGAAAACAGTTTTCCCAGTCACTGCTTGGCTTCCTGTCTGTGACCTCTGAAAAGCATTGGAGGCCAGGGTTAATGGCCTTTCCAATCTCTGTGATAAGAATTCATTTTGTTCTATTACCAGCAGTTATCTGAGGAGCCTGCTGCATCACTTCAGCAGGGTTCAATCAATGAGAGGACCTAATGAAGTAACCAGCTGTAGCTCTATTTCCCTGGCCAGCTCTATCAGACAAATAAGATCTATCAGTCACATCTTAAGGCTGATCCTAGCACAGCATCTTCACATGCTGAACTCGTATGCATATGAACTAATGATACCCAGCCATTTCTTTGAAAGCTTCCCTTTTGATATAGCTTTCCTAATGCTGAAAATGAAATGGAATAAGTTCTGAGATGTTATTTTAAGAGGACAATAATGTAAGATTAAAGAAGAATGAATTTGCAGAACAGTTAAAAGAGTATATGAGAATAACGAATGTTAAAATTATGTGGCATCCAAGCTTAGGCTCTCAACTTGGCAATTCTCAAATATTTACACTTTAGGTTGATATTTTTTAATCTTCAAAATATGGGAAGGACGAAAAGTTGCTACATTCAATTTTATCATTTTTATTGATATAAGTTTAAGGATAGGACTTGCATTTTTGACTGGGTCTTCAGAATAAAAATACAATTATGCCGTATTTTTACTTTTTGGTCAAATAGCAATCAACGTAAGACCATAAGTTAACTCTAGGTTATTTTATATTATCAAATATCACTAATCACACAAATAGAGTTATTGCAAAATTCTATTATTTATACATTTTAATTTTAAATTACTACTTTGATTTCCCTTTCCATTCCAAAAGAGCTTTTATTAATGCTATTTTTACACGTGGAAATTTCAGAAGGGAAATCAAAGCCTAGCACCTTCAATTAGTGGCGTCATAAATGCATTAGACAGTCATTAGAAGTCCTATTCAAAATTAACCATTTTGGGGGAAGAGGTACTGATTACGGTTCTACAGTTTTTAGACTATTTCTCAGGGAATTTTGGATTGTTCATAGGAAGCCATGAATAATATATTTGTATTTGCTGATATGATGAAAGCTGCGAGTATTTTCGTTTACTTTATTAGGTTAACCACAATGAATTTCATGTAAAGCAATTTGTATTCTTTTAAGTTGGCTGCTCTCTTTGTCAAATGGAAGGAAAGAACACATGGCTATGTGCTGTTATGCTGAAGAGATGATATCTAAGGGAAGCTATACAAATGAAAAGTATTTGCGAGCCTTGTGCTTGATAACCACGTTCACCCATGCAAAAATACCCTATTTTATTAGAAGACAATGGTTATTGAAGCAGTAATGCCAATGTATTATGACATAAAAGAACCAAAGTCTATATCCCAAATGTCTTTAAATTTTTGTGGGTGTGAACACTGCTTTCTTTTTCAAATTGCAGTCACAGAGATGTTTGAGTGATATGGGTATGATATCCAGATGGTCTTTTCATTTCAAACCTTTGGAGATGTAAATGAAAGATTAAGGTGCACTTGATAAGAAGCTGAATGTAACAGAACAAAACAATTCTAGTATTAAAGGCAAATAAGATGTGTGTGGGGGGTGTGTGTGTGTTGGGGGGGTGGGTGTGTGTGTGTATGTATCATCAGAGAGAGAGAGAGAGAGAATTACTGGACCTCTAACCATATAGGTAAGGGCGAAAAGGACTGAAATATCTTTGCTGAATATGTAAACAGATAAGAATATGCCTAGCAGGCATTTTGGGAACATCTGTCAATTTTTTATAGAACACAATGATTGTGGGCTATTGATTGCATTTAAACAAAGTTGTTGCAAAAAAATCAGCTAACAATTCGTGTAGAAAGGGCCAATCAATATTTAAATGACTCACTTTATTGATTTAAAATTAACTTTCAATTAAGAGATCCATAGGACTCTTAACTGCGACACTTATCCATTCAAGAGAAAATAAAGGTACATTTATCGATACACTTAAACAGCAGTGGCTGGTTTCCTATCGATTCAGTCATTTGCGCTGGGATTCGTTAGCGTCATCAGCCTTTAACTCGCTTACTAGGTCTTCGCAGTGTACAATACTGCAAGATGTAGGAATGCGCAAAACAACACAAAGAAAGGATAGAAATTTAAACAGAATTAAAAGATATAGGAAAAGGTAAGTCAACCTTACACTTTTATTTTCCTTTTAGCATTACGGAAGGAAGAATGTTTGGATAGATTATTTGGGTGACTATTAGAAAAATATGGGCTGTTTTTCAAAGCAAGTGGTTTAGATATGGCACATTTTAAAACTGTGTAAACAAATGAAATCTTTGAACAATTAACTAGTAAAAGCTTTATTGGCTTCTACTGACTAACAAGAGAACTAACTCACATATACTGGTTATATTATAATCAATGGTAGCTAAAAATAACAGTTTATAGAATTTCTTAAAGACAATAATTATATTTCCTATTGGAAATACTGTATATATGTGTTTAAGGCCATATTTATTCAAAAATATTGCAAGGGAATCACAAAAGGCTACGTTGTATTGTTTTGATAATCTGCCAGTTATTACATTTTATATTTTTTTTTAGCCAGGGTTTACATGAAGAATAAAACTAACACAGAAAATTAAACTATTATATAATATGGATGAATAAATAAAAACATGCATAGATAAGATTTGTCCATGTATGCAAAATCATTACTATCCACCTATTTGTTGTGTCTTTATTGCCACTAAAAAAGAACACTGGATGCAGAAGGAGGCATTGATTGTAAATCTTTAACTACAATTTCTAACATTATACCAGAAGAACAAAACTGAATGATCTCCATAGGGAATGGCATCTTAACAGAGCTGAGTCTCCAACAGCCCTAATTGTAATATGTGTGGCAGTGTTACTCTTTTTCAGGAATTCAAAACTATTGGTGTTACTTTTTGGTTTAAGATGATAATGCCCCCAGCCTATACTACATCTCTCACAGCCCGATGGTCTTATCCTTACATTCTTCACTGTACAGAGCTGTCTGTATGATAAAGAAGCTCTCCCAAACAGAAACACCTATTCATTCACTGACTTGTAATTCCTAGTAGGAGAGAGAGAACTGCCAATCTAATTCTGCTTGTTCAGAATCTATTTTTAATCATCTTTATATTTACTGATAATCTTCATTCATTCTTTATATACACTATGGATACAAAAGATTTTTTCAGTAATTTAAAGGTTAGCCTTTTGTTTTTCTCTGTGCACCAAGTCTTTGGTGGTCCTGCTATACCACTTGTGTTTTTAGATTTGCTCTGAACTTGTAAGAAACATTTGCAGTGAATGGAAGTAAAATAAATCACAGATTCAAACGTTCAGATAAAAGAAACCCCTCCTACAAAATTAATCGCATCATATTGGTGTAACAGAATCTGGAATATATTGTGATGATTATATTTACAAAAAAGTGCATGATGCCATTATTTCCTACTAGAAATCAGATGATGATGCTAATTAAGTGAAAGCAAGTGGCAAAGCATGCCAGTCGCAGGCCTCTCTGATCTGCAGAGAGAGATGTGTGGTTCCCAGTCTAAACACTCAGGAGTAGTAACAATTGGCTTAAGCACTATTCAGTCCCAAGGTGCCTCAAATAGGGGATTTACTTTAATTTAACACTTCCTTATCACATCAAAGAGGTGAAAAAGGCATCTTTATGAATTGGCTTGCAAGGCCCCCCCACCCAAAAACATCAAAAATTGTGTGGATTTTACTTTAGTACCTAAACTCTTTTTAAGAACTCTTGGGGACACTTGGAAATGACTATAGAAAAAATATATATATTTAGATTCAAGCTATAAATCCATGTTACAAAAATAATTAAAAGTTTAGTTTTTTTAATCTCTTGAAAGTTGTAAACTTTCGATTATATTATTAAAATGAAAGTACAGAACTACCTAAAAGTACCTGTTCAGTGGACCTAACTAATGTATTGGCTCTGTCCCATAAAATAAATCATCATCGCCTCAGCCGGATTTACATCTCCTCAAAAAATTATTCACTAAGATAATTTTTTTTCTGTGTCATTAATTCCATTTTATCTATAACCAAAAAGAATTTAACATACCATTCTCGAAGCAGGCTTTGGAGAATGTTGACTACTTTATTAAGGATGAAACTGTGTCTAGACCCATAGTTCACTGGTCACATCTCAAGAATTTCATATGGCCATCTCATTCTTTCCCTGTGTTTACTCGTTATCATCTTAATAACATAAGACATCAAATGGTTTGGAGCTAGAAATCTTGTCTTTTGGATGATCACACTACGTGTTATTTGAGTGGGATGTTGTAATTTAACAGTGATAGAAAAGGAGATCTGCTTGAAGATGATGAACCATGCTGAGTGAGTCATGAGAAAGTGCAGGCAACACATGCCTAAAAGGCAAACCCAGTGATTCCTATAAAGGATGGGAAATGAAGGTTATCTAATTTCTGAAATTCTCTTATCTAGCTTGATCTGCTTTTGTAGTGTTTGTTTCAGGATCATTATTGTATTTTTTTTACAATAGATCAAAGACGTGGTTGATAAGACTTGATTCTAGATAAATTTGTTACATTTCAGATATCTTACAATATATGAAATCTCACAGCATGACTAGTTTATTTAAACCTTTTTTCCCCTAAAGGCGTACTTACACCATAATTTCAGAAAGGTTTCATATCACTTTACCCAAATCATGACTAAGATGGACAAAAATAATTACAGGAATTAGTGCTACAGGGTGTAAAATTGTTCTTCTTGTAGAAGAGGTGCATTCATTTCATTCTGGAATTCCCTGCTGAGACATGATGTGTGCAAACTATCTAAGGACACCATAATCCTCTGATGCTTATAAAAAAATAGTAAAGTTGCATGTAATCTTTGACTACAAAAAAAAAAAAAAGCCTAAGTGTCATTCACACCAAGGACAAATGCCAAGTGTTCTCTGCTAAACCCTCTGATGATTCTTGTTCTCTAGAGAAAAAGCCAGAAATTGTGAAAATCATTATTTTCTACCTAAATGGAAGTAAATGTAATAGATTTAAACTTCATATCAAAAATTCAAGATAGCTATATATCTTTAGTGCATACTAAATTAGGCAGTCCTTTAGATCTGATTTCTTTTAGACCTATTTTCCCTTTCTCCTTTACAACAACTTCATTTTTAATATTATAGCTAAAGCAAGTATCCCTTCCTAAAGTCAATCACTATCTTCTGGAAAACATGGAAACAAATTTGGTCATGCGCCATATGCCATTTGATTAACTGTGCAAAATGGAATAACAGTAAGCTACAGCACACAGAAGTCACATGAGGGATTTTCAACTCCGTGTTCAACTACAGAAAATCAGGCAGCGTTAGGCATGAGGCCTACTTTCTTACCCTTGTATGCACTGATTAGTTCAGCCTTAGTAGAACAGAAATCCTTAATCTTCTCTTTTTAATATTGAAGAGGTAAACCCCTTTCACCTGAATGTGGAAGCTGCCTTTTCATCAAAGCTCGGGAGATTCCAGCAACAAAATCAATGTATGCATGTTCAGAGCAGTTTTCAGGGGTTTGTAAGACAAATCTCTCAAACGGGGGCTAGTTTAATGCTATTGAGCTGTGCTTCGATCTGACTGAGTGAGTGAACAACACAGCAACAGTTCACTTTCCAGGGCTCAGGCTACAGGAGGAGGGACTGTTCTCCACAAATGCAGCTGTGGAATTTCGCCATGACCTCTCACCTCACTTAATCCAACTTTAAACCTTCCAGTGGATTGGTTAAATAAATAAATATTTAAAGGTAACCCCAAATCAACAAACATAATTAATTAATTTCTCTCTTCTATGTTAAACTACACTTGGGGAAGTTTCCACCCTGATGGAGTGCTTTTCCAGGGGCAGGACAAATTCTGCAAACTCAGGTTTTCTTTTTAAAGGCAATGTTTGAAAAGCCAGTGAAAATGATCATATTTATGCATTTTTCTCTCTTCTTCAGGATATAGATTTGTCTACTAAGTCAAGAATAGCAATTTGTTTTAAATGGAAGTATTTCTTTTTTGGATATTTATGGTACTCACCAAAAAATGCTGTGATTCTGTAATAGCTTATGCCTTCTATCTTTCAAAATATTCAATGACTATTTCACTATTCAAATTCTTCTGTTACTAGAATTCACAAAGTCACTAAATATAGGTTGTCTTATATAGTTTTTAAATTAAAAATTAAAAGTATGATTGATTTCTAAATTTTGGACATTGTGTTACACTCAGCTCTGCAGTGGAAGAGCCTTGACTGTTTTCCTCACATTGCTTCCATTAGTGTCATAACTTCGCAAATTACCCTATGTGAAATTAATCATGCCTTAACACAGATACAGCCTTCCTTTCATAAAATAATATTTTATTATGGCAGGAATAAGGCATTTGAATATTTTCTAATGTTTTGGAAACATCAAAAGGAAACCATCTCAGATTCCTTGTTTCATTTTGAGGTGAGTATTTTCTCAGACATTAAAAAGACTACTGGACTTAATGCAAAAATTCTAAGTCTAAATTGTAATCAAATGTTACTGCAGGAGTATTTCAAAATTTGGGGCAGATCACTTTTGTATAATTATAATGTGAATATAAAATATTTAGCATCATTTATTTCTTCATGCAAATAACATACACTTATTATCTTTTCATTGGTGTATTGTCAAAAAGGGGTTTTAATTTAAAACTAAATGTAACATAATAAGGCAAAAATATTCCTAATGATGTTGAATGTGTATTTGTGGGTTTCTTGTTTATTTGCCCTATTTATATTGACTTCAGATTTAAAATTTGTGGTTTACATTAAATCAAATAGGTTTCTAAGCCTAAAAAGAACAAAAGTGAGTGTGCAATTAGAGCTACTTCACATTTTTTTTAGAAGTAATTCAGCTGAGGATAGACACAAACACCAAACATTTTGATAATATTGACTATGCTGTTCTCCACTACTCTTCGGAGGTCACCTCTAATTCATGATTCATACTGTACAATAAAAAGACCTATTTAGAGTCTAATTAAGAATAATTAGTCTAAATAAATATTGTCAAAGAGAGTAGTTACTTATCTTAATTACATAAATGCAGTTAACAAGGATAAATATTAAAGTCCTGGCTATTTTACCTTTAAAAAATGTTAACACTAATTTTCAAATATGAAAAGAACTGCTACATATACCACCTTCCCCTCCTCTCTCCATCATACCCCCCACCCCACCCCCACACACAATTGATTTATATTCTTCCAAAAGAAAAGGCCGGATTTTTATTTCAGTACTAGACAGAGGAATTTCCCTTGCTCATAAATATTTTAGAGTAAATTTGCGTCTTTCCTGCTAAATGGATATTGCTTACTGTTGCTTGACAGCTCAAGTGTGCTGACAGGAATTAGTGAAAAATGGGCTATCATAGAAAATATCACACTATTTGGTCTCAGAGCCACTAAAGGATACAAAAGACTTCTTTGGCTTTGCTCTTTGGACTAGGACTTCAAATCTAGATAAGTACTTTAGTTATAAAAAATTTCTTATTATTTTCTCTTACATAATAAGGGCATTTACATTCCAATTTGAATGTAGAAATAAGTTAGTAGGGAATGTTTTCTCTTTTTTATATTTCTTATGGAAAACATTATTGAATCTCAAACCAACAACTATTTGAAGGTGGCTGCCGCTATGGTATAAAAATAATTCTGAAGCCTAAAGCTGATAATCTTGAATCCAAAGTACTGTAAAAGCCCTCTGTGTATACACAATGATGCACTCTGTAACCATTCGTTTTAACTCCAAAGTTAGTAAAGTCATATTTTCTAACTCAAAGGCGCATTTGGTACCATATCATATAGGGGATGCCCCAGTTAAACCATATTCCTTAAATGGCAGCACTTCAAATGTCATCTTGAGTTTCACAAAACCCTCTTTCTTTTCAGAAGTAATTAGCTAAGGCAGAGTTTGTATGGCAATTAAAAACCACTTGCTTGCAGAAGCTTGTAGGCATTATGTAATTTTTTTATGCTACAAGTACA
>NC_133517.1:49705000-49720000 GCF_049354715.1 Callithrix jacchus
AGCTTTGGATTCATTCTACATTTCCAGACTCTGGGTTGTTTATGATACAATCTTATGGTTATATAAATGAAATCTATTTCTGGGTTTATCAGCGCTTTCCTAAAAACACTTGTTTATCAGCAAAGTCATTCATAGAAAATCATAACACTGTTTCTGGAAAAAGTCATTTCCAAATTCATGTGTTAGGCCCAACAGAGTGAGGTTTTCATTTCTAAACCTGAGCAAAGTATACAAAACCACCTATACTGCTCCTAGAACAAGCCACATTCACAAGACACAGATGGATTGAATATAGGACACAATAGCTGGCCTGGCTGATCTCATGGTGCCTGCCTCACGGTGGAGATGCTGTGGTCATGCTGAGGTTTCTGGTTGCCACTTCATCAAACAGTTCTAGATATGGCTACTTTACATTAAAGGAGACTCACTCTTTTCTTCCTGTGTTGTAACAAGCACATATTACTGATACTTGGGACATTTTAGCCTTTGTTAGAAATCATTCAATGAACCTGTGCTGGGAGTCGTATAAAAAAATGGGCAGGTTGTGAATTCAGAAAATTAAAAAAAAAAACACCTCTATTTATAATGCTTCACAGTGTGGTGAAACTGTCTTTTCCTTAGTTACGGAAAGATTATCAGAAGAAGTGGCAACAGCTCTGTTTTAAAAAAAAAGTTACAAATAAGAAATCGGACACTTCAAATTTTCAGACCTACCCAGGGTTCTTGTTTTCAAACTCTCCAGGGTGGTGTGGTTAGATGATTACAGTTGGTTCCAGTTCTTCCAGGCAGCACTCAACCACTGAAGTATTCTGGTATATTTGTCTAACCATGCTGTTGCTCATCTTCACCACCCCAAGCCCAGCTGCAAGTGTGGCGGTCATGGGAATTAAAAATATGAGACAAAGCCTGGCATACATTTAAAAGCCCCAAAGATAAGCCTTGATTCTTAACAGATGATTTATATCTATAATAAAGAATCAAAATATAGATTTTACTATTATACTAATGAGTTTTCTAGAAAATTTACTTCCTTGAAGTTTTAGTGAAAAAAACTACAATTCATATTAGGTGTTAGTATCTATCTACCTACCTACTTATCTCTATATGTTGTATAGAAATCAGTTACAAAATCTTCTCTATTCTAAAATAGATATACTACATGTATATTTATAAATATACAATTTCTATAAATATACTATGTGCCCAATAGTCAGCCATCTTATCTAAGCTGTGTAAAGTCATGTAATTTTTAAAAATTTCTACATTTCAAAATCACTGTCATTATTTCCCAGTATAAACTGTCCATTCAAGTCAGATGATTTGTTGCCTACCCTACCTTAAAATTTAGGCTTGCAGACTTTGGCAATTTCCACAAGCATCCCACATATCCTTTCCATAAATTAATATTTCTCTCCTGCTTTAAACTGCCATGCAAAACTTTCTAAGACTTTTGGCCTTCTACAGTCTAATCCTCTGAATCCCTCATTTTCTAAAGCTTTCAATATTTGTGATGAAACTTGGTTTAATAGGTTTTACAATGGTACTTAGAATAGCCCTTACTGTATATTCCATGAAAATTGAACAATAAGCCTTCAACTAAAAATCATGAGAAGATTCAATAAGCTGGGGCAACTTGGAAGACAGTGACTAGTACTTCATTTAAAGATCAGGATCATTTTTGTCATGAAGATCAAGAAGACTTAAAATTTACATGGCTTCAGCCTGTACACAACAGTGAGACCGCATCTCTACAAAAAATAGAAATAATTAGCCAGGCATGATGTGTACCTATGGTGCACGTTACTCAGGAGGCTTAGGCAGGAGCCCAGAAGGTTGAGGCTGCAGCGAGCCAGCCATGTTTATGCCACTGCACTCCGCCTTATGCTACAGAGTGAGACCCTGTCTCAAAACAACCAACCAAAGAACAAAAGAATTAATATGGCTCTTATTTTCTGTGGTTACTATTTTACATTTTCCTATATTGGCAAATGTCAAATGAAAGGAAGTCCTTACTCCCTAAACTCAGACTTTCATTGATTTTTATTTAATCATTTGTTCTTCTGTTATCAGAGGTAATTACAGTGAAGAAGGAATGACACAACAGGGGTTGCATCTTGTCCTCCATTTTCCCTGGGACTTGAAAAGTTTGCTTATATGAATTCTCCTGGAGGAAGCCAGTACTTTGTACTTGAGTCTCTCCTTGCAGGTTGACAGCTGGCCCAGAGACAACTTGATTGTGAAAATATCTATTGAGATGGGCTTCAACTGGGAAGAGGTTTGATTTGTACACACACACACACACACACACACACACACAGAGAATGACAGGAAAGCCACCTTCTCCATCTCTATCCATTTTAACTAGAATTAAAGATGTTTGATGGGATACTTTGCTAGTTATATAGTCACATAAGATATAATTAAAAGACTACCTTTAAATAAAACTACAAATCTACACTTAATTTTTTTTTAGTAGATAGCTTTGTACTTATGTTAAACTAGAAATTTGGTTATAAAAATCAAATGGAGAATGTTGAAGCTAAAAGAGGGGTCAGTTACAATCTCCTGTATACAATGCATTTCCAGTTTGGTTTTATCATCTGGAGTGTATAGAGAAGTGGCAGCTCATTGTTCTGATTCTAGTAGTGTTCATATTCTCTAAAAGCCAAAATATGTAACTTAACAACAGGGGGATGTGTTGCCTCAGAGCAGACAAAATCTGTGGTCATACATGAAAGAGAACTTTCCAAAGCACATTTTCCTGGATTCTGTATGTGTGAACCGCTTCTCATACATGAAATGTATGAGAACCTCTTCTGAGAACAAAATTTGACAGAAAACCTGCTTCAAGAGCGAAAACAAAAACCTCTTTGTCTGTTTTCAGCTGAAAATTTGAAAATACCTGCATTCATCTTAATATCACTGCAAAAAATTTTAACCTTACAGCTAGAGTAGTGCAAAAGTATTTCCACCTCAAAAAGTTATTAAAATTAATAAAAGAAGTTACCTAAATTTGGGTCTTTTCATGTCAACTTCATCGCCATGTACATATTTATAGCTGAGCCATAAACCTTTGAAATGTTCTGCTTTTAATAGAAGTAACAGACACATCATCAAAAAAAAAAAAGTTCTGTTAAGATAAAATACTTAAAATGCTTGTTGGGTTTATGACTCAGAAAGGAAGGGGCCAGTGGGCATCAAGGTCAGGTTTTCTTACAGAGGAAGATCAATTTTAAGTGAAGTGCATTAATTACTTCAACACTGACTTTTAAAGAGCTTTCCTACTCAAACTAGTCTTATGTACTCACAAGAAGCACCTGTATTTGTCTTCTTAATTATTGTTTTGATTTGAGTATGCAGTTGATTCTCCAATCATGATATTCTTTCCACCAAGATTAGTGTTTAAAAAAAAGAAAGGAAATAGAAAAAGAATGAAAAAGGAAAAGCAACAGAATGAAACTACAGGCCAACCTCTTTTTAATGGTCTTTTTACATGATTCCTCGTTTAAATTAGTAAATGGTGGCAATATTAAATTAAACTGTTTATAGCTTCTGATCTTACAAACGGTGAGTAAAGTGAGATCATTTTTAGTAGCCAATATTCACCCCTCCATTCATGTGCTGGAATTGCAGAAGGGCTAAAGCAAATCCACGTGTTTCCTACAATTAGTCTACTTTATAGAGATATGAATTTGCATTGAAGATTTCACTCTGTTTCCCATTTGAAATCAAGTAAGGATTTTTAATGTCAAAATAGCTTATTTCACTTTTAAAAATTGTTCTTGCAGTTGAAAATATTATTATTATAAATCAATGAATAAACACACATGGAATGATTTAAAATAATTTTAAGTACATATATTTGAGAAAATCTGCATATATGCCACCTCTAATGTTGTTGTTGTTGTTTTTCCTTAAAGACAATCACAGCTTCACCCCTAATCAAAAAGAGAAGAAACTCTAAAACGTTCCTTGGAAAGTAACCATAATTCCTTCCCATTCTGTGCCTCATTCTATGCTTCACATGAGGTGGAAGCAGCAGAATAATGCCTATTGTTACTGTATGGTTACAGTGTCCTGCGAGTCTGGACAAGTTATTAGGTCAGACATTAACTTCCTGAGTAGAAAAATGATGTGTTCTCCTTTGTGCTCTCTTCAGTAATGGCTGGAGTCAGTGCTAATTAAGACCCCGCGGCAATGTGGTTCCAGAGAGGTCAGGGACTTCTTTCTGACACCGAAACAGTGCTCAACTCAAAGGAACTGCCCCAATCTGAAATGATGTGATGTAGAACTGGCCTTTCAGATTCACCGTATATTTAAAGGAAAATGACAGTTAATGGCAGGGGTGTCAAAAAAAGAGCAGATGGAGAAGCTGGAAAAAAATGTCACTGTGTGGCTATGTTTACCTGCAATTAATTTCTCTGCTTAAGAACCAGTAGACAATAGAGCCCTGGGCACCTTGTTACAACTTTGGTGTTCCTAAAATGTTGTGAAGAAGAAATCTGCATCAGGAACTCCCTGGAAGAAATAACTTCTAAAAAACCAAAGAACTGTTTGCTTAAGGATCTCTCTAATATTGGACCTTCCTTTCTCCAAGAAACATACGATCTCGTCCAGTTCTTCCATAATGATTAAAGCATAATCTTTAGTAGTGATTGTAATAATACCACAAATAATAAATTCACGAAAGAGAACACTGTTAAATTTCTTATTGGGAATAAACCATTGTGGTATTTAATCCTGGAGTCATTTTTTGCCCCTTGAGGCACAGAACTTGTGAAACTGAAGCAATATTCAAAAGAGAAACCAAGATTTTTTGTAGTTTTTTTTTTTTTTTAGATAGACACTGGCACAGCTTGCTAATTACTGCAAAACTGTGAAGTCTGTTGTCACAAATCTGTTCCATTCTTTTTTTATCCTCCTCCCCCCAGCTAAACACCAGTGGCACACCTGCACGTCATGAACTGGAACTGACATTGTATTTATCTCAGAATTTTTTGTTGCTGTTACATTAGAGAATCACTTTTCACAATAGAATGGCTGAGGTTTGCCCACAGCTCTGGCCTTACAGCATTAGGTTTTGGAAGTATTTGTAACTGATTGTAAGAATTTCTTCCAGAATAAATGAATACAAAAGGTCACCACCTTTGTAACCAAGTCCCAAAATTCCTTGAAAAAATAGGATTCAAATTTAAAAATTATATCTCTGGATTTAAAGGTTTCATGGTTGTATAATTAAGAGGTACACATTAAAATCATCATGCATATTCATGCATAATATCTATATATTAAGTGGTGTAAGGTTTTGTGTAAAACATAGTTTTTATAACTTTAACACACACTAAATATTACATATTTTCAACATCACAGATAATTTATGCTACAACCTTCATTTTACAGATGAGGAAAGTCTCTGAGATGTTGGGTGATTATCCCCACTTAATAGTTTGACTGAGATTAAAATTCTATTTTCTCCATAATCATATAGTGGAGTGATTTTTCTTCCTTACTCTGAAAACTTTTCTTTCAAAAACAAGTTAAGTACTTTGTACAGGAATGAAATTTCTCAATATTAAATACAACAAAAATAGCCCCAGGCATAAAAATATGTTCTCAAATGTAGTATGCCAATATGATATTAATATCACTTATAAAACAGTATAAAAAATGGGACCTTATCTAAAAAGTTTTCTCTGTTAAAATCCAAACCTTCTACCTTAAAACATAAGAATTCTAGAGTTTTTTCCCCAAACTAAGCTTCAATGCATCAGATCAATAGTTTTCTTTGAAACAGCTAACATTCCAGGACACCATATATGCTGTGAAGGTGTGTAATAGGCACCCAAAGTGGCCAGAATCAGCAATGCTGTGTGATCTGTATAAAAAGTGAAGGGAGAATTTATGAAATAGGATTCTCACAACTCTTGAAATTCAGAAAAATATCTGGATGATTGAAAAGTACCTGAATGAATGGCAAGGAAAAGACGTTTTTGCTCAAAGTGAAGGTAGAGAATCTTTTGTGCCATGTTTAATCAGTTTTTCAGTCTGTTTCTGACTTGTCTTTTTTTTGTAGCAAAGTGAAGTAAAATATTAAGCAAAGTAACTTATCAGAAGTTTTTTGCTTTAATTTTAGTGAGAATCTACCAAAAAGAAAACTGCAAGTCTAAGCCTCCAGGCCCCTTTAAAAATTCTTCTCTGGTTGAGTGGCTGTTACTCAACCAAGACAGACCTCAGTCATCCATCCTCCTGTGCTCATGCAAGGCGGGATGGAAACTCAAACTTTGCCTCTGGGAACCTAAAAGGTAGCAAGCTTCTGTAACTGAATTATTCCAACTTGGGAATGACACTGCTGGATTTAAAATGGGGCTGTCCTTTAAATTACACACACACACACACACACACACACACACACGCAAATACCAAACAGCCAAGAAAAAGATAACTAATCTTACTAGTTCAATAAGTCAGCAAAACTTGGAGCCAGAGGTTTATTCCTTTCACAGAAGACCAAACTTGATTCATTAGTAGATAATTAAATATTGTCAGTGCTTTAGTTTTAAAGGTTTTTTTTTTTTTTTTTTTTTTTTTGAGACGTAGTTTCGCTCTTGTTTCCAAGGGTGGAGTGCAATGGCGCGATCTCGGCTCACCGCAACCTCCACCTCCTGGGTTCAGGCAATTCTCCTGCCTCAGCCTCCTGTGTAGCTGGGATTACAGGCACGCACCACCATGCCCAGCTAAGTTTTTTATCTTTAGTAGAGACAGGGTTTCACCATGTTGACCAGGATGGTCTCGATATCTTGACCTCGTGATCCCCCTGCCTCGGCCTCCCAAAGTGCTGGGATTACAGGCTTGAGCCACCGCACCCGGCCTAGTTTTAAAGCTTTTAATGAAAGTTTTATCTGAAGCCAATAATTCCTTATGTAGAGAATTTTGGAAATATTTAATGTTTCCAATGAAGAGCTTAATTTTTTATTTTTACTTTTTATACTTGAGTACTTTGGTCTGTTATCCCTTCAATAATATTATTTGTAGTAATAATTCATTATTGTGATGCTTTATAACAAGCATACAGGAGTCATGCTGAATAAAAACCATAGATCCATCATTTCTAAATTTTGTGACTTAAGGTCATTTAATATCTGTGCCTCAGTTTCCTAGGATGAAAATCAGAGATAGTAATAATTTTCCCCTCAATTTGGCTGTGATAAAGTTTAATGAATTAATACATTTAAATATATCACAGTGTCTGACACAAAGCAAGAAATCAATTAATTATTATTATTATTAGAAAATGTCTTGGACCATGTTTATAGGAAAGTGTACTTTCTTGACCACTTAATTATACATAAACAATTTCTAAAACCACATTCAGATGTATAGAACAATATGCAAATATAGATAAGCATCAAGGACAACTCAAATTTTGACAAAAATTATCAGTAATGAAAAAGAATCTTTTAGAAGTTACTGGCATGTCACATGAAATCAAATCTGAAACAAAATCAAGCAAATATTGTACATTTTAAGTGAAATCCAAATAGTTATTTACATAGCAAACTGTAAAATCTTGGAAGATTCTGTTGTGCATTAATACTTGAAAAATTGTTTTTCTAAATGCATTATGCACATTTATTTACATATTTATATGACAGACTACAAAGACACTAATGGAGCAGCCTATTATTTCTAAAATAACTTAACAGTTTTCAATTCCATTAATAGCATAGAAATTAAACTTTTAAAACCTTACACAAACAAATCAAGATAATTCAGATCTCAAATCCACAAATTGAAATGGAGATTTGGTAATTATCTGGCTAATTTGATTAATGGGGATGAATAAACTAGATCATTCTGACCCATAGATATGTGCTGATCCTGAAATGCTTACTTTGACTGTATAAGTCAGTTTAAACTGGCTAAATGCTGAATGGACTGTCTTCACTTCATAAAGTGAAAATGAGATTCTGCAGTCATTTAGTTATCTTTATTAATGCAGAAAGCATAAAACAATTGCCTACCGTGATATGCACATCTTTATTTCTTGGCAAAATATTGTTTTTGCACAACATAGGTATAGTCTAAGGCTCACTCATTATCTTTGGTAATTTTGCTCTGTGATTCCCCATTAGAGCACTTCATACTAATGTTTCTTACAAATTGCTCTATTGTGTCATAATCAAAAGACAGAATTTAGCCAAAACGTTTGTTTACCATTTTGTAGGCAGTCAAAACAGTCTGTTGGTGCACTCTTTGATATTAATTCCTTCTCATCCAGGAGTGGATTTTGGCCAAAATGCTTGATTGCTCTTTTGAGGACTTTTACAATCATATGTTAGTTTAGTCTTACATGAGCCAACAGCCATGCAATAATGGAAGTCACGTAATATTGAGGCAGCTGAGTTCTTTGTCTACCACATAATGGCAAATAAATACTTTGATTGTAAACTTTCCAGAATACAAAATAACACACTTGTGTGAAATAAATGTTTTCATGAACTATTTTATTAATCTAATTTAATCATCAAGGCAATGCTGACAGTATGCTAAAATAATCTGATCAGTTCCATAAAAAAAATAAGTAGCACAGTAACCATAATCAAGTTAAACAATTTACTCAGTATGGCCCAGACCCCAGACCTGCACTTTGAATATTTCTTTTTTTCCTTTGTATACAAAGAACTAAAAACCTGGCTCTTTATAACAAAATGCAATTTTTGTATTTGATATTGTATAGATCTCATAATAAGTGGCTGTGAACAGCATTGATTTGGGAGAAACTCAGTTTTCATCTAGTCAACTTTCATATGTCTCCAAACACCCCAAAATGGCATTTCAAAGTCCAAAGTCTATTTGACCAGAATTAACTCAGCAACTAATCATGTTACTCCACCAGAATCTTTACTGAAAGTTGAAGGGCATGGAAGATGTATTAGAAGCAGGAGACATATTCAAAAAAAATTGGAATCTGGACTGAGAGCCAGGAGGCAAAATTAGAACAAATAAATTAGTAATCAAGAATAAAATTCAGTATGTAATTGAGTGCTAAGTTGTACAATACAGTAAGTGCTAGAGAAGATCACTGATGAGGGATGTATAGCAGTACAGGCTGAAGTTCTGAGGCTTTCCTCAGAATAAGCACTAGCCTATAAAAGATTACTCAGAATTGTTAAGGAAAGATGCAATGGTGCTTCCGGAAATATGGACGACACATGAAGAATATGAGAAGACTATGAGCATGTGATTCCTGTTGGACAGGAAGTAAGGAAGAAGTAAGGTTTCCTTACTAGGGACAACCATGTTACTATCCAACCTGATATCTTCCCTTCATAAAAGATTCCAAATCCTTCAGGCCTTCCTGACCTCTGCCAGTTACTACTTGTGTAACTATCGGGCAAATCCTTTAGCCTGAAAAGATTCTCAATTTCCTTATTTATAAAATAAGGAACCTGATGGTACCACTTGTTTACTATTATTATGAGGAATAACTGGGCTTGGATGTGTAAAGTACTTAAATAGTGGTGGGCATACAGAGATTGGTTAGCAAAGGTCTGCTATCATCAACATCAACATCATAATTATTATTAATCATTAACTATCTTTTCCTAAGCCTGGCTCATGCTTTCAGTCACGTAATGTTGCTTTCTAACAATAACCACGCATCTCTGCCAAATTGCGCTACTGGCCTCTCCAACACACCCTGTGGTTTTCAAACTCAGAGCCTTTGCTTCCCAGGTTTTACTTCATCTGGACTATCACTACCTAATCACTTCCCTCTCCTGTTGTTGAAAACCTGCCTGTATTTCAAGACTCTCTTTTCCTGTAGACATCTACTTTGTTTAAGATGTATGTATTAGTTACCTTACCTGAATCATCATGACCTGTTTTTACCTGTCTTTTAACACTTGATCAAGTGTTATTTTCCCCTTAAACTATAAACTGAAATGAAAAGACATGTTTTTGTTGGGGACTCAATTCAACAAAAATTTAATGACTTCTTATTGGCATATGACAGTTGAATTGAAAACAATATAAATAGTTAAAATGTGGGATATAAAATACGTATTTATACACAGTGATTATGCTATTTACAGGAAAAGGGATTGTATAACCCTGAGTTAACAAATTTGACTATCCACCTATGGCAAAATAAATATGCTGGTCATTTGATCTTCCTAGAAAATGACAGCAATCATACTATGGCTGGTTACTGCCAAAAAATCTCATGCTTTGAGCTTTTCTTCATCATGGTGAACAAATAGCTCTGAACTTCCCAATCTCAAAAGTGCTGTGAACGTGGCACATACTTGCCAAGGAGCTTCTGGTTTTCAAATTTCAATCAGCGATCCTTGCCCAAAGTTCTACCCCAAACCTACAAGTTCAGGGTTTTTTTCTTTTTTTCTTTTTATAACAAAGATATATCATTATGTGTTACATAAAAACTTAGGGAGTATAGAATATTATTTTATACATTTCTTATTTTTAGGGTTTGGTTATCAAGAGATATTAAAGCAAACCTTGGTACACACCAAAGATTCTAAAAGACATAACTATTAAAATATCAAGACTTCTAAAATTTGACACATTTGATGTGTCTACTGTTTACTACATCACATTAACTTGTGTCTTATCAAAGCTAATTTCCATTGAACTGTGTGTTATACAAACTCACATAATCTCCTTATGTAAAATGCTCAAAAAAGTAAAATTAATGATCATCAATGTCTAACTTCATATCAGGTACCCTGCATGAAACTATTCTATATGTTGTTAGTAGTTTCCCCAGATGACAACTGATAGTGAAGGAAAAAAAGAAGAGAATGACAATAAATATTTGTCAATGATTTCGAATAGCAGGGGATTATCATGGAAATGCTTTTTTTTTTTTAAGTTCTGTCTCAAAACGCCTGCTCATTCTTTATAAAGTGTTAATTTCTAGAATAGCTAATGGATTCTGAAGTTAGACTGCTTTTCAAACGTCAGGTCTATCACTGAGATAATGGAGCTGTGTAAATTTATAAATGGACGTGACCTCTCTAAAGCTTGGTTTCCTCATCTGTAAAATAGGAATAAAATAGTAGCTACATTACAGGTTTGTTTCAAGAATTGAGAGTTGAGAAAATCAAGAATTGAGAGTTGAGGAAATCAAGGGGAAACAAGTATTTCCTTTGGTTATTATATCCAGTGAACCAGTTTGGATTCAGTCAAAATCTGGACTGTTTTACTTGTAACAGATGAACAGTTTAGCGACAAAAGACAAATACAAAGAAACTAGAGAATATTCAAGCCAAACGACCATTTGCCTCTGAACTATCTATGTAATTGAGAAAAATATGTCACCTTAGTCTAATTTCTTTGAAAAATCGCCTCAATTCTCCACCTCACTTGGCATCTATAGACAAGATTTTAATGTCCACTATCCACTGAAATTCTTTGTATTTCAAATAAAAATAATAGCTGCCGTCAAGTATGTTAATGTCTATAATCATTGTAATTTTTGTAAATTATAACTGTCAGTGCTCAAAAACCTACCCAATGAAAACATAAGGTAACAATTTAGCCTTTGTATTACTATCCTCAGAAAAGAAGAGCCACTTGTAGGAAACTTAAGTAGGAAGGCAAATTTATAACATTTACTCTAAAAATAGGGTTTTTTTCCCTCCTATCCAAATGGGATTATTTCTAAGGCAATATTTGCTGGCAAAAATCTGCATCAAAAATTTTACACTGTTTTCACCAATTTCCATTAAGAGTGAAGATCCACATGCTACTTTAGCTTCTGTAGTCAACATTTAAAGAATAAATATCTTTCAAAATATGTTCAAAATATAGAAAACCATAAAACCATTTTAATTAATATATAGATTTCAACTCTGTTGCTGCCACATATGAATAAAATTCACTGGACTCAGTATGGTATAGTCTATAAACATTACAATTTTCTTCATTACAGAAAATGATTCTGGAGGGCTACAGCTTTACATTGTAAATGTATGTAAATTCAATTATATTTTTTGCCTTGATAATTAAAAATTATTTTAGTCTAGACTAACAAAGCATATTAAATTTTCATCAGATACTTCCTCTGTTAAAATGTAGTACCAGATTTAAATATTTGCAATTATTAGAAATGAAGAGATCTAATTAATATTAGCTGTGGATTGTGCATTTCATATTTTTATTTTGTAGAACTTTGTCATTTTAATGACACCAACTGATCAACTAATGCATATCCTAATTAGAATAGATATTGGCAGATTCTGTTAAGATACCAATTGTCTGGGGAAAAAAGTAGGAGCTAAAGCTGATTCAGTATTTTATTATATTTTAACATAATAAAAATTCATTTGAGTTCAAAAAAATTTTTGGACGAATAATAATTCTCACTATGCCCACGAATGGACCTTTGAAGGATGCTTGTTTTGGGTAATTACAGGCTGCTTGGATGTTTAAATAAGTCACAGACTTTAAGTCTAAAGGTAACCCTGCAGTGTTCCTGCTATATATTCTAGCAGTCCTCAAAATAATTACAGAGTGGAGCTTGACTATCATTCATGGGTATCTATTCCATTGTGTGAGGAAAAAAATAAAATGGCGGCCCACACATTAGCACATCACCCATGGCTAGAGCAATGACAAGACAGATTAGGATGTATATTAAATCTCACACATGACTGCCTTTCTGTATCAAGGTAAAAAATACTTGCTCTTACATACATTAGGGACCAGTGTTGGTCTGACATCTACATTAATATTGACAGCATATCAAGATTTTTTTTACATTTACTGAGTCAATAACTAGTCTAAACCTGGTAAAACTTAGAGAAGCAATGAAAAAAATTTAGCAGACAGCTTTATTTTGTCACATCTAAAAGAAAAAACCTTAACTTCCAAACAGCACTAGGCTTTTATGAATTATCAATTCTACAACGATGTATCAACTGGCATACATAGCTGTGACTTGGCAATCTAATCTCATTTGTCAAACAAGAAGTTTGGTAAAGAACAGTTCTAGAAAAAGAAACTCCTGCACAGACAATAACATAAATATTATATGCATAGGAGACAGTTTTAAAAAGCTGGATTACCATCATTGTATTACTTCATCTTCTTGTCTGTGAAAATACATTATTTTCTGTATAAAATAGGAGACTATTTTAAAAAGCTGAATTACCATCGTTATATTACTTCATCTTCTTGTCTGTGAAAATACATTATTTTCACAGACAAGAAAAAATTTCTACATATTAATTCTGCTTCAAAATACCACAGATGAGAAACATACATAAACCTTACAAAATGAACAATACTCAATTTTTAATTTGTGATTTGTTAAGTATTTACTGGTATTTATGATGTTGACAAGTGAAAGTCCCATCTAAACTGGGTTAGAGAAGAAAAGTCAGTATTTACTTTGCTTTAAAATATCATAAAACTAAATAAAAATCCATTTTTATTTCAAGGTAATATCTTGGTTTCATTAATAATTAAATGTTGCTTTCCAGTGATGGCTGTCTTACCCTTTAAAATATGTTAGCTTTACCATTATTCTCAAAGATACCATAATGCTCTTAAGGTGCACACATATTTTATATACATTATGCAAGAATGCTGTGAAATGAAACATTCATTTTTCCTAGCTTCACAGTATCACTGAATACGGAGATATATAAACAAATCAATATATACCTTTTTTTAAAAAAAAGAAAACAACACTGGAGTCTATTATTCTTCTAAAGTGTATGTTCAAATGGTTAGCATTTCAGTTTTAATAATTAAGCTATGGTTGGAAGCATCCTGGGGGACAAATATTCAGGAGAAACAAAATCAGAAAGCAACCGAGCAAAGTTCTTTTTATTTTAAATGCATCATGCAACAGCACGTCAAGTGCTGTTCATCTCCAAAGTCAGAGGAGCTTTCATTAAAACATGCCTTTGATAAAAGACTACCTTTCTCCCTTTTCCAGCACTCTGTGGAAGATGATTCAGGTTAAAGTGATATTCTTATTAATAATTATCTCTATAAGATTCATGCTATCATTTATGTAAGTCCTTGAAAATGATGCCATTTCGTGAGGCCATGACAAAATTGCATCCGTGATTATAAGCCCTTCCATCAGGCAACCCTACTGGTAAACAATGGCAGGAATAAGAGGCCTTTCTATGCTCTTCTACTAATGCTGTGCTAGCCTCTTCTAGCAAGATATATGTAAAAGAAAAGATGTAGGGAAATGCCTGGCAGAGAGGAATAACTTGAACTTTAGGGCTTGAAATGTTTACAGCATGAGAGCTGATTAATTAATATCAATAGAGTCCCTTAAAAAGTTAAAGAATTGTTTTAACAAGCAATGAAACTATCCTTATTATGAGAGAGGCATATTCTGTCCTTCACCAGGGGTTGTTTTTACACTCAACAAAGTGATATGAAACTAACTATTCTCATAAACAGATGGTCTTTAGGATAATGGCTTTTACTTTTTAATTTCCTTTTTGGCAGTACATCATGCCAAATGTCAGCAATGTCAATAGTCTTCATTAGAAGTTGTCTGATATTATTGGGATATTTTGTACAGATATCCAGTTGTTTCTCAATATTATAAATGGAAAGCAGAGAAGTTTAAGAAGGTACAGAAAGATAAAAATGTAATATACTAAACTAAGAAAAAATTAATCCATATCAAATTCCAAGATTAAAAATTTCAGGCTCAAAGTATTCACTATTTCTTTCCATCTCCACTGCATTACTATCTTTAAATAAGAACGCAGTCTTTAAATAGACTCACAGAAAACATCTTTGGTTCTTAAACCTTATTCTTAACAAGGGGTAAGAGATGCCCCATTTATAACATTTTCAATTCATAGAGTCCACATGTGGCTGTGTACTAGCATAGCCAGACAGAGTGTACATTTCAAGAAAACTAAACCTCATAAATCTCCAGAAATTCCTCACATCTATTATGTTTACCTTCTGCTGCTGATGAGCCTGTTGGGCTCTGTACAG
>NC_133517.1:49725000-49800000 GCF_049354715.1 Callithrix jacchus
ATATTAATAACTGTGATTCAATATAAACTATGTGAGTTTTAGTAATTCATTAAAATATTTTATGTGCTTCTTTTAAAAATACACAAATGGGCACAGGTGGTATTTATTTGTTCTTAGATTAGTTGAATAAGGGTTAGCATTCTGAAATTCAAACAAACAAAAAGAAAACCTTTATATACAGGATCAAACGTGTTGATTTCTACCTTCCCTCCCCCACCTCCCTGGCTTTTCGCATCTGAAAATGGTTAGTAAGAAAAGAATAACTAGCTGGTGAGCCTTTCCAAAAACCAAAAGACAGGACCCATATATTATATTTGGTTAATGCTCGTGGACAGAAGTTTTAGTATTTTTTAAAAAATCAAATGAAGTGATGTTTTGTTCTAAAGCGTCATTCCCAAGATTTTTGTAAAAGGTTACATTTCTGATCATTCCCACTCCCAGAAATAGAAGTGCAGCATAGCTCATGTAAGTTATGACTCTTCACCTGCAAAAACAAATTCTGAATAAATTCTGCATACTTAACCTCAGCAAACAAAGACCCGAAAGATTCAAAAGATGAGAATCTTGAGTACCTGAAGGTAAGCTTTTCTTTCCTTAGTATGGACACTTAAAAAGATACCCAAGCCTGGATCTAAACAGGAACATTTCTGTGCCCTTCAAACACACCAGTCTCAAGTCGGGTCCAGAAGGGAAGAGGCAAGCCAGGAATTGACCTTCTCTAGTCCCGGCGACCAGATTTGCCTGGGGCCACAGGACGCCCGAGTGTGTGTGAGAGAGAGTGCCTTGTGGGATGGTGGGGGTGGTATTTGCTATTATTACACACCAAAACACTTTCCAGAGGGGAGAGAGGAGAAATTAAACTCCTTTTTTTTCTCATGTAAATTGTGTAACCATTCACCCCAATTGGTATTCAACCAATGTCATTTCTAAGATTTCAGTCTTCAATATATTTATTAATAAATAAATCACCATCCGATTTTCTTTATAGCACGCACAGTATGCCTCCTTTCCACACCTACTGGGAATCCTTATGCTTGTTGATTCAAGTGAATTAAAAATGGTACCAATAAAAGGAGCAAGGGCTATTTAACAACGCATTTCCTTGTGTCTCAAATCTGCACTGTCTAGAACAGAACCTCGTTTCTTGTCACTCCGCTGTGTTAAGAACAGCAGGCCACAGCCATTCAGGCTGCCCCATCAACTGTGAGTTTTAATTTGAGCCACTTTCACATTAAAAAAAAAAAAAAAAAAAAAAAAAACTTACTTTTTCCGCCAACCCATCTTCACCCTGTGTTGCACCACCTAAAGCTTTCAGGCCATGCTCTACTCTGGAGCAAGCCAAGCATATCAAGTGTGCCTGCAACACTCACAGGCTAATGAACAATGCACAAAAACAAAAGGAACAGCAAGGCTCCTATTATCTGATCTTCCGTAAAACACAAAAACTGCCTTCTCTGGTGCAGAGGAAGTGCCAGGAAGCCTGCAGGTGTGAGCTGGTTAAAAGAAAAGGCTTGGGCTAAATAGATTCTTTGACTGTCAGGGATTAGAGCCATGGCACTAGTGGTAACACACATCTTTTCCTTTAATTTACAAAATTTTCTCACGAGTCTGCAAGAGTTCACCCCATCAGGGGCTTTCGGAGGCCATTGAAATGTCTTAAGTTTTAATTAAGTTGGAGTTGTCAGAAGAAAGCTTTTTTTGGCACAGAGTCAGGGTCATTAATTACTGCTATCTTTGTTTCTTTCTGTAAAGAGAACTCCACTGACTTGTTGGGTTTCTTACCCAGCCTACATTTTCTATCCTCTCCTTCCCATTCACTTCCAAGTGGGACTTGATTAAGTAGTTTACCAATTACTTTCATCAATTCTAGGTACAAAGCATGCATACAATCTTAAATCTTAAGAAACATTTCTTATTAGTGGTTTGGAGTACAGTGGCAATAATAAATTCTTCTGGTAAGTTATGAAGCAGCCAAATTCTTGCATGGATCTTTGAGTCTAAATACAACTATCTTCACATTTTTCTCATTATTATCTACTCAACATACCTATTCATATATTCATAGCCTGTGACCTTGCCTTTTATGAAATGCTAATCAATTTTTAAATTATTTTGGCATATAATTTTAGCTGGAAACATTCAATTGATGCCTAATATCTCTCAAGTCACGCAAATATTCTCACTGTTTCCAGATAAAATTGGCTGCCATTATTACTTATATGTTGTAGAAGTAAAAACGAAAGGTGTAAAAATGCAAAAGTTTTAGGTCATTTGTTAATATGTTTCATCTATCCCTAAAATGAAGTCATTGCTATTTGGACCAAGTACATGAACTACTAAAAATCTTTAAAAATTAATATCTTATTAAAATTTTCAAATTTGTAAAATACTGAACATACCTGAATATGCATTATATATATTTAATTATGTATGAAAAATCAGGAAAATCATATTCTTTTTCAAAAATCATGAATTCGAATTCTAATTTTTAAGAAAAAATATGCTGTTTTTAGATAATTTGATTTGAAGTATCTCCTTTTTAGTATAAATTTTGTATATCTCCTTTAGGTTTTTATCTCATTTCTCATTTTTTCATTTTATGGCAAAATAACAATAGCAAAACAACTTAGTTAAGATTCATAAGCAAGAATGAAGTTGGGTAATTGTCTCAAAAATCAGAAAATATCCAAAATGGAGTAAACCTGAATAAATACAGATGAATTTCTATCTACCAGTATGGTCAGTATGAGTCTTTGAATTTAAGAACATCTATTTTTAAGTCTGAATGAAATAGATGGAAAAAGATTCACAAACCTGGGCAAAGCCGATTACCACACTCATTTCTTCCTGATGAGCATATGATATCACTTCAGTGTTTTTCTAGTAATCTCATAGACATCTGCCATGAGTAACAATCATAAACTGTTGCCACCAAATAAGGGCCACTCCAGACAAAGAGCCCTGAATACCACAAGGAGCACTCATCATTATAATGAGAATGCCACATTATTATCTGATGACTCTCCAATGAGCAACTTACAAGCTTTGGAGTCCAGAATTTGGACTAGAGTCTGCTCTAGGTAAGGCTAAAATTACCACAGCTTTTATTCAGTCTGGTCCAAAAGTGGGCCACTTTGGAAAGGAGGAAAGAATTCTTAGTTTCAGAGAATAGCTGATTCTGTCATGTCTTCTCACAGGTAAAAACATATTTTGCCATTATATTCTTCTGCTTATTAAACTTAAAACAACACATCTGAGAAAGAGGTTATAACGATTTTCCTCTGGTCCTCAATAAAAGTTCTAAATACCATTTCTAATCCACAGTAAAAGATACAAATGTAAAAGTATAGATGAAATAAATTATATAATCAAATGTAACTACTCAATTGATTTAAGAAAGTCCAAGTTTTCTAGAGTAGTGAAGTCATATTCCCGTATGTATCATTTAAAAACCAAATATTAAAGTGAAACCCATCTTCCAGAATTTAACAATAAGAGAATTTGAAGGGCCATTCTGCTATCTTTGTGGCTTATCTTGTTTACATGTCTTTTGTATCACCCCAAAAGATATCAGGAGGATAGGAACTATGTTTTTCACTTTCAAGCCACCTGTCAAAGTGCTAGAATAAAATAAGCATTTAAAAATTAAATCAAATTAAACAAAGATATACATGATATCTGAATCATCAACTTAACACTGAACAAACTTGGTAGTGAAGATTATGCCAAATAGAAATTAAATATTTGTACAATGATTGTGCAACATTTTAAATCCTCCAATAACTCTATGGACCAATTCTGCTCATCTCCATTTATCTGAATGTATTATGAATATATCTGATTATAGTCTGAATATAGTATGTTCTGAACCTGGGTCCTCTTATATTAAACTTTTTCTACATCATCTGAGTGAGTGAGAAATAGTTACATGGAGTTTGAGAAGGTAGCAGGATCCACTGTTGTGGTTTTTTTAATCCTTCTTCAATTTCACAAACAATTAGTGTGCACACTATGGCAAGCACTGACCAAGGTACTGAGGATCAAAATGATGCACAGCCTTCTCTCAACGTGCTCATGGCACAAAGAAATAAGTTAGGAAACAAAATAAACAAATATGGCCTCGTATAATGAGGGTTTTCCTGGTGTGAAACAGGAGATTCCATTGGATAGAGAAAAGGCACTTCTGGGTACCACTTCCCCAAAGAAGTAATACTAGAACTTGGTTTGGCAGGTCTTTGCCATGCACAACAGGTAGAAGGGCAGTCAAGGCAGATGGACTGGCATGTATATCATCTACAGGCAAGAACAAGTGTGGCAAGAGCAGTGCACAGTGTCTAATGCACCGAAGGAAAAGGCCAGAGAGGACAACAAAGTGAAGTACATTGAACAGCAGGCTAAGATTGAACTCAAAACAGAATGATGTGAGAGTCACCAAAATATGTTAGGTGAGAGTGAGGTGGGATTAACCTTCGTAGTTCAGAAAGACTATTGTAGCCATGGTGTGCTGCCTAGATTGAAGAGCATTCTGGCAGTATGGCCCTTGCCTTCTTGGAAGTCAAAGAAGTATTGGTACAGCTCACCCATGTCCTTCTTCTTAGCTCCTGGCTTTGGCCATAACTCTCTTAACCCTCTTACTCGGTCTTCCTTACCCACTATTAACTATGTTTGTGTCCACCAGAGTTCAGTTCTAACTACCATTAGCAAGCTCAGGTATTCATAAACAGACAACTCCCAAATTTCTATTACTCACCCAGGTTTCCCTTCCGAGATCTGAACTCATTTACCATAAATGCTAACTTAGCATATCCACAGAAATCTCTCACAGTAACCAAAAGTAAACAAATAGAAAACAGAACTGATTTCCCTCCCTTTTTACTCATCGCCCACTCTTTCCCACAGTAATTAATTTCTCCTGAGTGCTTTTTACATACTAGACACTGTTCTAAATGCCTTACGTAAGGTTCTTTTATTAAATCTCCACATTACGGCCTACAAAGCAGACACTAATCTTACCTTCCATTTTAGAGATAAGGAAACTGAGACATGCAGAAATTAGCTTGCCCAAGGTCACAGCATCAGTGAAAGATGAAGCCAGGTGAACACTTGCACTTCTGACTATTATACCATAATAGTCAGCATTTCAGACAGTGGCACCTCAGATTCACCCAGTGGCTCATTCCAGAAATTTGGAAGTCATCTTCGATGCTTCCTCTTCCTTACTATCTATATCTAAATTATCACAAAGTCTTAAATGTGCCTTCTAATCATTTCCCAATCTATAAACTTCTCTACATTTTACCACCATCTCTTGTCATAAACTTATTTATTGTAATCAATTTGGGCAATAAACACAGTGTCTTGAAAAGCAATCTGTTTGGGTACAGTGGCTCATGCTCATCTAATTCCAGTACTTTAGGACTTTGAAACCAGGAGTTTGAGACCAACCTGGACAACAAAGTAAGACCCCATCTCTTCAAAAAAATTAAATACATTAGCCAGGCATGGTGGTAGGTGCCTGTAGTTTCCACTACTCGGGAGTCTGAGACAGGAGAATGGCTTCAGCTCAAGAGATGGAGGCTGCAGTAAGTATGCAGGAAGCCACTGCACTCCAGCCTGGACAAGAGAGCAAGATCCTGTCTCTTAAAAAGAAAATAAAAGAAAACTTATCTATGAATTTAACAATTCATAAAGCATTTGCTATGTGTTGTGCACTGTTCTAGGTGCATGAATTGCAGCAGTGAATATAACAAAGTCTCTGCCTTCACAGAGCCTAAATCCAAGAAGGGAAGAAATCTAACACTCAAATAAATAAGTACATAATTTCAGGTAGTATAAGGGCTTTGAAAAAAGATGAAGCATGTAAAATTAGACACGGAGGGCAGATGTGGTAGAAGAAGATGCTATTTCAGTATGCTGATCTGATAAAGGCACATCTCTACTTAATACTCTTCAATAGCTTTTATTTTTATTTTATTTTATCTTAGAACAAAACCTAAAATTCTTAACATGACTCTAAATAGGATGACCATATGGCTGGGCTTTTCCAGAACACTTCCAGTTTAACAATCATCACCCCTTCACTTTCAAACTATTTTTGTTTTGAAGAGTAAGAATGGAATCCTTATACCTACAACCCTGCATGAGGATGGCTTCAACCCAGTTCTAACTTTAGTTCGTTCTTCTTTCTCACTTGCTTTCTTTACTCCAACTAGCCTGATTTTAGATCTTCCAAGTATAAGGTTCATTTTAAGTATACACCTTCCAGAACTCCCTCAGCCTTGACAATTTTCCTTCCCACCTTCACCTGTCTTACTACTATTTCTCCTCAAATTAAAACTTTTCCACTTAAAAATCTTTCCTTTTTTTTTTTTTTGGCCAGGGACAGTGGCTCACACTTGTAATCCTAGCACTTTGGGAGGCCAAGGTGGGCAGATCATGAGGTCAGGAGATTGAGCCCATCATGGCGAACATGGTGAAACCCCCGTCTCTACTAAATACAAAAAATTAGCCAGGTGTGGTGGTGCACACCTGTAGTCCTGGCTACTCAGAAGGCTGAGGCAGGGGAATCGCTTAAACCAAGGCCTCTGAGGTTGTGGTGAGTCAAGATCGCCCCACTGCACTCCTCCAGCTTGGCAACAGGAAAAAAAGAAAAGAAAAAAAAAAGAAAATCTTTCCCTTTTCTTAAGAAATTTGACAAATCTGACAAAAACAAGCAATGGGGAAAGGATTCCCTGTTTAATAAATGGTGTTGGGAAAACTGGCTAGCCATGTGCAGAAAGTAGAAACTGGACCCCTTCCTGACACCTTACACTAAAATTAACTCCAGATGGATTAAAGACTTAAACATAAGACCTAACACCATAAAAACCCTAGAAGAAAATCTAGGCAAAGCCATTCAGGACATAGGAGTAGGCAAGGACTTCATGACTAAAAGACCAAAAGCATTGGCAACAAAAGCCAAAATAGACAAATGGGACCTAATCGAACTCCACAGCTTCTGCACAGCAAAAGAAACAGTCATTAGAGTGAATTGGCAACCAACAGAATGGGAAAAAAATTTTGCAGTTTACCCATCTGACAAAAAGGTCTGATATCCAGAATTTACAAAGAACTAAAACAGATTTACAAGAACAAAACAAATAAGCCCATTCAAAAGTGGGCAAGCGATATGAACAGACACTTTACAAAAGAAGACATACATGAGGCCAACAAACATATGAAAAAACACTCATCATCACTGTTCATTAGAGAAATGCAAATCAAAATTCCATTGAGATACCATCTCACGCTAGTTAGAATGGCGATCATTTAAAAACCTGGAGACAACAGATGCTGGAGAGGATGTGGAGAAATAGGAACAATTTTACACTGCTGGTGGGAGTGTAAATTAGTTCAACCATTGTGGAAGACAGTGTGGCGATTCCTCAAGGACCTAGAAATAGAAATTCCATTTGACCCAGCAATCCCATTACTGGGTATATATCCAAAGGATTATAAATCGTTCTACTATAAGGACACATGCACACGAATGTTCATTGCAGCACTGTTTACAATAGCAAAGAGGTGGAACCAATCCAAATGCCCATTGATGATAGACTGGACAGGGAAAATGTGGCACATATACACCATGGAATATTATGCAGATATCAAAAATGATGAGTTCGTGTCCTTTGTAGGGACACGGATGAACCGGGAGACCATCATTCTCAGCAAACTGACACAAGAACAGAAAATGAAATACCTCGTGTTCTCACTCATAGGTGGGTGTTGAACAATGAGGACACATGGACACAGGGAGGGGAGCACTACACACTAGGGTCTGTTGGGGGGAATAGGGGAGGGACAGTAGGGGGTGGGGAGTTGGGGAGAGAGAGCATGGGGAGAAATTCCAGATATAGGTGAAGGGGAGGAAGGCAGCAAATCCACTGCCACGTGTGTACCTATGCAACTATCTTGCATCTTCTTCACATGTACCCCAAATCCTAAAATGCAATAAAAACAAAGAGAAAAGAAGAAGAAAAAAAAGAAGAAAAAAGAAAAAAACAAGAAAAGAAAAAGAAAAAAAAAACCTAAGAGTATAATTGGGCTGTTTGTAACCCCAAAGATAAATGCTTGAGGGGATGGCTGCACCATTTACACTGATTTGAGTATCACGCATTGTATGTTGTATCACAATATCCCATACACCTTGTAAGTGTAGACTCCTAATATGTACTCAAAAAAATTAAAAATTAAAAAAGAATGTGAAAAAAATTGAAAAATAAAAGGTTATGAGAAAAAAAGAAAATGACTTTTTTTTTTCTTGTGGTAGTTTGTGTGCTTTCTTTGGAATGCTTATCCTATCAATAATTAAATATTAACTCAATTAATTGAATTGATAGGTGACTGCATTCTCTCTCAGACTGGAGGCTTCCTGAGAGCATAGACTAAATCTTTAATCTCCAGTTTCTAAACAATGTCCAACATATAGCAATATGCTCAATAAATACCGTTAGGAAGAATAATAGTGAAGAGGTACAACTACTAGCAGGCAAGAGATCAGAAGTGCCCAACAGAGTTAATCAGGGCATAACATTTGTTAGAACTTCTTTCTTAATTGATTGAATATAGTGGAGGGCAGTAGAAAGACTAAAAATAACTCTGATTTCTAGCTTGGGCAAGCAAATGAAGGATGCTACCACTGACAGAGATGGGAGATGCAATATATGCAACACGAAGGACAGGTTGCTGGGAAAGGGTGTGATATCTGCTGTAGACATACTAAATTTGCGGTGCCTGTGGGATGTGTGGATAGAATTGGTTATCACTTCGAGCAAGATTTATTTGTGTTATAACAATGATGTTTTTAACAGAACCTGTGTCACCTAAGGTCCAGGAAAGCTTTGATAAGAGTTACAAAAAGCTAGAAATTCCCATTTGCCTGGTGGAATTCTGGTCTTTATTTTGCTTCTCCAGACTCAATTATAGGGAAGCCAGGCACCAACTCACAGACCTGAGACAGTAGCAGGAGGCAGGAACCCTCAGTTTCTGACCCTAGTTTTCATTCCACAAATGAGTATGCTGCTAAGAAGTACTTTGAACAAAAATTGGTATAGAATATCAAATAATATGACAAGAAAAAATGTAAATTTTTGTACAATATCCAAAGCTTTTGTATTATTTAAATACTAATTTTTAAGATCCTTGCTCTGAGCACCTATAGTCAATGGACACTGATATACATCATAATTTGCAAAGTGAATGAAATCAAGTGACCCTTTGACTCCACAAATAGAGCCAAGTGAAACGGTCCCAATAGAAAACTTATCAAAATCTGGGCTAGGTGTCATGGCTCACGCCTATAATCCTAGAACTTTGGGAGGATGAGGCAGGCAGATGGCTTGACCAGCCTGGGCAATATGGCAAAGCCCTGTATCTACAAAAAATACAAAAACTAGCCAGGCATAGTGACTCATTGTCTGCAGTCCTAGCTACTGGAGAGGCAGAAGTATGAGGATCACTTGAGCCTGGGAAGTCAAGGCTGTAGTGAATAGTGATCATGCCACTGCACTCTAGCTTGGGCAACAGAGCAAGATCCTGTCTTTTAAAAAAGAAAAAGAGAAAAAAATTTAAAACTTTATCAAATTCTAAAGTAATAGAAAAAAGTATGCAAAACACGCTAAGATGATGTCACAAACATAGAAAACAGATTCATTTCTCAAATATGGAAAGATGCAAAGATCATTCAGGTCATCCATTAGTCAGAGTTCCCTTGCAATATTTGACATTGCTCACTGCCACTTTCTTGAAATCCCCTCTTCTTTTAAATTCAGTAAAAAGCCCTCTATTTTATTTTATTTTAATTTTTTTGAGACAGGATCTCTCTGTTTCCCAGGATGGAATGCAGTGACACAATCATAGGTCACTGCAGTATTGAACTCCTGGGCTCAAGCAATCCTCCTGTCTCAGCCTCCCAGCCAGCTGGGACTACAGGCATGTGCCACCAGGAGCAGCTCTACTTTCTTATCTTTCTAGTTGCTTCTGTTTTGTTTGCCATCTTTTTTTCTTATCTTGTTACATAAACATAGAGGTTTCCCCTGTGCTCTCTCTGTCTTTTGATATCAAGCCCTTCTCTCTTTCTTATTTCACTTTCTCTCTTAGTTTAGTTAATCCCCTAGATGCAGATGACTCATAAATCAAGATTCCTACCAATGACTTTCTCTCCAAACCTACACGGCATGTCTAACAATCCAAAATCTATCTCCTTCTGGGGCTTCCTTCTTTTCTCCACACCTACAAGTCTATACATAAGTTCATCATCCTTCCTTTTAATCCTGCCTCTGCTCCTCTGTGCCTTCCACGTTACTGTAAATGATACAAGACAGGCACAGGGGCATCCCTTCAGGCATCCTGCCCTAGGCATCTAATTAGTTAAGTGTTTACTTATTCTAATGTTACTCTCATCTTTCTCTTTTCCCACTATCTCCTATTTACTTCTCCCTGGAACTACTGTCTCCATCTTCTCAACGGCCAACTTGATTATAATCACAAGGTGAGCACTTGGCATCATGGCCTGCATTACTGCTATTTATTACCATTAATGCTATTCCTAATCATATTATGCCAGTCCTGCAATTAAAATCCATCACTGCTACCCCAATGCCTACCAAAAATTTCCCACATCCTTTACAAGTTATTTTACATTTCTTATTCCTTTCTTGATCATTCCATTGCTTGATCTCTATGTGCCAGAAAAACTGAATTACTCACCATTTAAAAAATATCTATAACTTATTCCATTATCTACATGCCTTTGTTCATAATCTTCCTTCTTTCTACACTTCTCAACATTTTATGTGTACATACCACAATTTTATCCATTTTAAAGCCCAATCTCAATCTTACTTCAACAAAAGCCTTCCTAAATTGTTACAACTAGAAGTATTCTTGTCCTCCTTTGAAACAAAACTAGGTGATTAACATATTCTATTTTTTTGTTCCAGTTATTTATATGCATGCCTTATTTATTCCAATAATGGGTCCAAAATAGGACCAATGTTAAACCCATCTTTATAAAATCCCATATCTTTTTTTTTTTTTGAGATGGAGTCTCTCTGTGTCGCCCAGGCTGGAGTGTGGTTGAGCTTTTGGCTTACTGCAAACTCCGCCTCCTGGGTTCAAGCAATTTTCTGCCTCAGCTTCCTGAGTAGCTGAGATTACAGGCACCCACAACCATGACTGGCTAATTTTTGTATTTTTAGTAGAGATGGGGTTTTACTATCTTGGCCAGGCTGATCTTGAACTCCTGACTTCATGATCCATCCACCTCAGCCTCCCAAAGTACTAGTATATATATATTTTTTATCAGATTAAGTGAAGCAGTAACACATAAACTGCTACGTGCAGGTATCTAATAATTTTTAGTTCCCTTCCTATCTTCAGCATATGTATGGTAGGTCTCTAAGATGACTTCAATACCCACATACAGCAATTTTAAGCTAGCAACATCTTAACATGTGCAGGGATAAGAACACAGAAGAGGCAGAAGAAAAAGCCAAGGAGGACCCAAGCTATGTCTTCCACTTATTAGTGCAAAACTAAGCAAAACAAAGTAGTTCACCTAAATAATCTGTCCCAACCCAGAAATGTTTACAGATCGCTAACACAAGAGGCAAGGAAATGGAAGGAGTGAAACTAAATTTCACTGATAAATGCAAGGTGGTGTAAGGCACTTTTATATCACCCATCTCAATCTCTATTTTACTATATTATTATTATTATTATTATTATTATTATTTTTTGAGACGGAGTTTCGCTCTTGTTACCCAGGCTGGAGTGCAATGGCGCGATCTCGGCTCACCGCAACTTCCGCCTCCTGGGTTCAGGCAATTCTCCTGCCTAAGCCTCCTGAGTAGCTGGGATTACAGGCACGCGCCACCATGTCTAGCTAATTTTTTTGTTTTTTTTAGTAGAAACGGGGTTTCACCATGTTGACCAGGATGGTCTCGATCTTTTGACCTCATGATCCACCTGCCTCGGCCTCCTAAAGTGCTGGGATTACAGGCTTGAACCACTGTGCCCAGTCCTCTATTTTACTATTAAGAAAATCGAGCCTCTGTAAAATTAACACATTTCTGCCACTTATCTAGTAATAAAGCTGGAATGTAAGTTTAGGACATTCTAATTTGTATGTTCACATCATGCTGTGTCATGTTGTCTCACATACATACATGCACTACACACACACACACACACACACACACACACAAACCCCTTTCTGAGACAGACAAAGAAAGAAACAAATTCTGATTTCTTAAGAGGCTGTCTTTCCCCAGGTTTTGATTGAGTAACTGAGTATTAGTTGTGGGGAGAAAAACTACATTAATTAACAGCTGACATTGGCCAAAAGCTGTACTGGCCAATAGAATGTTGCAGACTCTCTCTTGAGAAAGCACAGGTTCAATTTTCTTGAGATAATAAATTATTATTTAAACAGCAATTAAAAAGTAATAAAAACACCATTTGTACATTCTAAAAGTACCTTTAAAAATTGTAATATTATATAAAACAATATTTAAATTAATTCCTCTCAAAATATTCTTCTGTGTGTTATTTTACCTGCTAGCCTTCATTCTATGTGAAAAAGAAAACAAAGAAAAAATAAGTTAAATTTGCTATTATTATCTTATCTTATTAGCTACATAAACCTATAGATGCTTGTAAAGTCTACAGATCTCATGAGAAATTTGTTATTAATCAATAATATAGGCATTCAGTACTAGCCATAGGTCACGCAGACCAACGCCATAAAAATAATAGTGTTTTTGCTTTTTAAGCAATAACTGAAATTGGATATTTTTTAAAGAAATAATATTTATATATTTAAGTTACATGTGAGATAACAATCAAAACCATGCTTGGGTGTCACAGAACAGATTATTTTAAATATCAAAATTGCAGTTACTTTTGAATAATTCTTAATTCATATGGTGGCCACACAAATGTGTTGGTTTGATTAGGCTCTCACCAACAACCCACCAGCAAATCATATCAAAATAAAAGAAAACACTATTTGCTAGATAGAGACATTAAGACATTAAAGACTATTTTTGTAACAGAAAGCCCAATTACCTATATAAAATTGTTGAGATCAGTTGGCCTAAATGATCAATTTTTTATCTTTTTTTTTCAAACACTAGTTCAATAAGATTTCTAAAAAAGGTGATGGTACTATTATTATGCACAATCATTTCTCAAAGTTCCCCTATTTATGTAAAATACTTGACACTCCTTATGTTGCAACCGTTCCTTCTATCACTGACGGTTATTAAATACATTAGAAAGGTTTTCCTGGTTTCTCCTGGCTCTGTCTTTAAGTATGGTCATGTCATAGGTCTTTTATGATGAACATGAAAGCATGGATTTTGAAGTGGGATAGACTAAGTTTTGGATGCTGCTTCCTTAATTAATGGCAGTATGGTCTTGAGTGAAGCATCTAACTGCTGGGCCTAAATTTCATCATCTTTTCTTTTTATGAAGACTTGTAGTAACTGCCTCATGGGATTGTTTTGAAGGTTAAATAAAATAACAGTAACAGGTGTGCCATACTTAATGGTACTGTGCCTGGCAATGCAATAGATAGGGAATAATCTGTTCTGTTCCCCGTTTTGTAACAGTTTAATTTCTGACATTTTAATTCCTTTAACCTAATGAAAATTTAGTCATAATATAGGAACAGTGATGTCATTGTTATATTTCAAACTGCCACCCAATTTTGGTTCCATACCACTTAGAAGTTATTTCCTCTGGGATTATATTCTCAGGCTGTTTATTGGAGAAATAAATTTATTTCATTCAATATATATTAACCTACACATATAACGTATTCATATTTGAGTAAAGCTACATTTAATATTTACCAGAAAAAAGAGGCGTAAACCAACCTATAGCCTCTATAATTAGCTCAGTCTAAGAATTTCAGCATATCTAAAATTTTATATAACCAATAGTCTTCACACTTTTCATAAAGAAAAATATGAGGTATAGTTAAGATTTGTAATGATTTTTTTAAAAATCATACTTTCTGGTAGAACTTTGCACAAGGATTTATTATTGCATTTAAGTAGTGTCTTAAGGTATAATTTTTATGGTCTATTAAGCATAATTCTCAAGCACCTTAAACACAACTAAATGAGGTGGAATTACTATTAACTTGTATTTTAGGTTACCAAGTGCCCAGGCAGTTCCAAACAACTATATCCGGAATGGTATTTTATGACAGCTCGTGACTTTCTATGTTGAGCTTCCTTGACTTAAAATTTTTACGAGATTGAAAACTGGCCTCTGAGATGGTGCCTGAAAGTTGGGTCATTAGTCCTCACCTTTTAAGAAATAATGTCTCAGCAGGTTGTATTTGAACCACTTGAGCTCAAGGAGGTGTTAACAGAGTTGTTAATTAACCTAGGTCTGGAACCTATTGTGAAGAATCCCAGAAAGTTGGAACAATAGAGAGGCACTGCTTAACCTACAGCATGGAAGAAATGACTTTCTCTTTAATAACATAACCCAAAATGTTAGACAATAGTAATATGAAGTTAAACAAAGAATGTCAAGTGAAACTAACAGTTGGTCAGAAGTAGGAGCAAACTGAGCAGTGGGAGTTAAAATGGACAGAATTGGACACTTAGAGTACTGGTCCTTTTGGAGTGATTCCTGTCTCCATATTTGAATATAAATAGGCAATAAAATAAACCTGAAAATAACATCTCTTTTATACTCAAGACTCTAATTAGATCAATGCTTTGCTTAAATCTGTCAAGACCATTGTTTTAAGGAATCCACAAGGATGGAGATTTCAAGGCTTTCCTTGGTAAGCATGTACCAATGCTTAATCATCCAATTACATTTGAGATCTCAAGGTGAAAATGATCCCTCTACAATTTCTCTGTAAACCCAGCTTGTCTGTGGAACTACAAAACTGACTAGCATAAATAAACACAAACAAACAAATTTCTCAGATTCTTGAAAAAGTTACCAAGTAACATAAGTAGTGTCTTAAGGCATAATTTTTATGGTTTATTATTCATCTCTCCAGACAAAGTAATCTCAATTAGTCACCTCTCCAGACAAATTAATCTCAATTGAGTTGACAACTTCCTTTGAGAAATTGCTTGAAGTGTTTTATTCAACTTTGTATTATTTTTATAGTTCTTTGCATATTCTTTTGAAAATATGTAATCCCAAACTCTTTTTATATTGGAACTGACCAATGCTAAGAGAAGACCCTTGTTGCAGTCTAAATGCTTCAATATTCCCTCCGTTTTGTTGATGTTGTTGAGACCAAACCATGTAATGAGAAAAACAAAGATGATAAACAGGTGAACATAAAGTTTAGCTGCTGTAATAAAAACATAAAAATTAATGTGATCCATATGCAATGATGTATATCGTTAAATGGTGGATTGCACTGATGTTCACTTTTAAACTAGAGAGTCTACCACATGCATTATTATTACTGGTATCAGCACTAACTGGACACACATTTTAAGTAGTCTCTATAAGTGTTGATAGTTAATATTTCTTAGGCCCATTGCAAAATTTCTTTTTATTTTTTTTCCTCAACAATCAATTACAGTATTTATGATATTCCCAGGTAAAAGGCTTATTTACAATCATTATGATATATAACAATGAATCACATTTTTTTTTTTTGGAAACAGGGTCTCACTCTGCCGCCCAGGCTGTAGTGCAATGGCGCCATCATGGCTTACTGCAGCCTAGACTTTCTCGTCTCAACCACCTGAGTAGCTGGAACCACAAGTCCCTGCCACCATGCCCAGCTAATTTTTGTATTTTTTGTAGAGACAAGGTTTCACCACGTTGCCCAGCTTGATCTCCAACTCCTAGGCTTGAGTGATCTACCCACCTCAACCTCCCAAAGTGCTGGGATTACAGGCATGAATCACTGTAATCACTTTCTTAATCTCATCCTTCCACTGCTAGTGATTCTAAACTCATCCTGCTTTTTCCTCTAAGGTCCTTATTGCTGAAAAGTCTCAGGCTTTGGAAACCTGGAGCCATCAGATGGGAAGAGCTCAAGTAGGGCAGGCTGAGAATAGAGTGAAGTGGTAACTGGATGGTTATGTTAAAAGTAGCAAAGCTGAGGCCCTGATAAGGGAAGACGGCATAGAAGAAAGAAAACAATGACAATAGCATGTCATCCTCAACATCTGCATGTCTTGAGGGGATAAAAATGAGATTTAATAAAAATGGCAAAGGCATTGAAAAGGGAACCCTGAGAAACTCTCCAATCTAGCACCTCAAAGCAGTGAAGTCTCAAGGACAGATCTTAGTGTGTTGGTATTTCTAGAGAAAGAATAATATATCTTTGCTTCTCCAGTATCTTCCCCCTCATGTTCATTATTACCAAGACCTTATTTGGCAAATGACAATTGCTTTCATTCTCTTGGAGAAGTGGAAGGCCTAAAACTGATGTCTATTGAGAGAGTTAATATACTGATTACAGTATGTTCTAGACATAGTATAAAAGACGGACTATAGATTGGCATCTATAAGGTTGACTATATCTTTTATCTAGAAAATGATAACACAAAGATGAACCCAGGAGTTGTAAACATAAATTGGCTCTGTGTATATTTATTTGAACTGTGACAAACAGTGTATTGATAATTTAAAAAATTTTGGTTGTAGCACACTTTAGGAAAACATATGTATTTGCTTTATGGCATGTTTCAGACTTCCTGGCTTTCACATGATGAATTCTTATTAGCATATCCTAATTCTACTATTATACATTTTGAAAGGTTGCAAAAAAAAAACAATCACTTTATACTTAGATCTTACAAAATACTGTTCACATACTATCTCATTTGATTTTTACTAAAAGTCAGTGTGAAAGTTCAGATAACATTAACGTCTTTTTATAAATCTGACTTCCTGTACTTTTACTACTACATGTATTCTTCACTCTTTGTGTTATTACTAGAAGTTCTTATGACTAATAGAGAAATAATTAGTGGTCTCCAAGTACAGCTTTTTCTTTTCTCCTGACTTCATATTTCCTATAATCTCCAAGAGGCAATATCTGTAAATCCTTAGAATATAATTGGATGTTCTGAACCAGAAACAAGTCATACTTTCTTTGTAGCACTAGTGGAGATGGTGTCTTACTCATTCATGATGGTATCTATTAAAACAAAATACTCTCTTGTAAAGCAACACAATCTGTTTTCATTGAACTACTGGCTGTCCTCCAGAGGAGTAGACCCACTCCAAGAAAGCATTCTAAAAATCTTTATTTTATTTGCAGGTAATTTTTCTCCAAATACCTTTCAATTTTTAGAGTAGTCAACCCAGTGATGGTAGTTCTAAGCAGCCCAAACAGGACAATCCAATGCAAGTACTCTCAAATGATTTATTATAACATGCTTCCTTCTACATTTCTCTGTTTACAGAGGCAAAGAGATTGCCCTAAACATCAGGCCAGAAAGCAGTCAAAGTGGAGACACTTGCTTCTAAACCTCGTCTGTTTTGAAAATCAAGACATCTTCTCTGTAAAACATTCCAAGATTAGAAAATCAAATAAATTTTCAGCTTGAATATTAAAATACTTTTCCTTCTATTTTAAAACACATGTACTGTTTCACAAATGGTTTTCATCTCTATGGAGTCCAAGGCTCTCTTTTTACATTCCTCTCCTACTATATTGAAATAAAATAATATATAACATTATTTATTTACATATAGAATTTAAACAAATCAATATATTAACCTAATTATAATAAAGGAGAAGTAAAAGAAAAGAAAAGAAATGTAAAATTTCCAAGATGGCTGATCGCTAACAGCTCGGGATTGTAGCTCCCAATGAAAGCGCAGAGAATGAGAGGACGCCACGCTTTCAGAAAAATTTTTGTCACTCACGGACCAAAAGATTCCCAGTGGAGGCACCCCACGGGTCGCCAGCACGACTCTTGTGGCCAGCACAGTGGTTTTGCTGGCGCCTTGGCGGGGCAGCTCTTGGTGCAGAGTAAACGGGACTGGTTCCCCTTCTGACCAACGTTTGGAGCTCTGGGAAGGCAGAGTCAGCTATTACGGACTCAAGAAGGAAGCCAGACCAGAGATTCCTGGGCAGAAGAGCACCATCAGTCTTAACGCCGCTGTTTTGTCTGGCACAGATTCCGGCGCTGGGAATCAATAAATTGGACGTCCACTCAGAAACCTAATTAGAAAGGCAGTAATTGTAAAGATGAGAGATGGATAAATTTATAACAAAGGGAAGAAACCAGCCTGAAAAGGCTGAGAATACCCAAAATCAGAGTGGCTCTCCCTCTATAGGGGATTACAGTTCCTCATCAGCAATGGAGCAAGGCCTGATGGAGAAGGACTGTGTTCCATTAACAGAAGTAGGCTTCAGAAGGCGGATGATAAGAAACTTCTGGGAGTTAAAAGAACTTGTTCTAACCCAATGTAAAGAAACTAAGAACTTTGAAAAAAGGTTTGACAAAATGCTAACAAGAATAGACAATATAGAGAGGAATATAAATGAATTAACAGAGTTGAAAAACACAACACGAGAACTTAGCGAAATATGCACAAGTTTGAATAGCTGAATTCATCAAGCAGAAGAAAGGATATCAGAGGTCAAAGACCAACTTAATGAAATACAACGAGAAGACAAGAATAGAGCAAAAAGGATAAAAAAAAAAGGAATGAGCAAAGTCTCCAAGAAATGTGGGACTATGTGAAAAGACCTAATTTACATTTGATAGGTGTACCTGAATATGACAAAGAGAATGAATCCAAGCTGGAAAATACTCTTCAGGATATTATTCAGGAAAACGTTCCCAACTTAGCAAAGCAGGACAATATTCAACTCCAGGTAATACAGAGAACACCACAAATATATTCCTCCAGAAGAGCAACCCCAAGACACATAATCATTAGATTCATCAGGGTTGAAATGAAGGAGAAAATACTAAGGGCAGCCAGAGAGAAATGTCAGGTTACCCACAAAGGGAAGCCTATCAGACTTACAGCAGATCTCTCAGCAGAAACCCTACAAACCAGAAGAGAGTGGGGGCCAATATTCAACATCCTTAAAGAACAGAACTTTAAGCCCAGAATTTCATATCCAGCCAAACTAAGCTTCACAACTGAAGGAAAAATAAAATCTTTTATGAACAAGCAAGTACTCAGAGATTTTATTACCACCAGGCCTGCTTTACAAGAGCTTCTGAAAGAAGCATTACACATAGAAAGGAACAACCAGTATTAGCCTTTCTAAAAACATTCCAAGAAGTAAAGAGCATCAACATAAAGAAGAATTTACATCAACGAATGGACAAAACAGCCAATTAACATCAAATGGCAGTAATTCTAAATTTAAATCAACTAAATCCCCCAATCAAAAGATACAGCCAAAACCCAACGATATGCTACATCCAGACCCATTTCACATGCAAGGATACACAAAGACTCAAAACAAAGGGATGGAGAAACATTTACCAACCAAATGGAGGACAAAAATAAATAAATAAATAAAAAGTAGGAGTTACAATTCTCACATCTGATAAAATAGATTTTAAAGCAACAAAGATATAGTGGTAAAAGGATCAATGCAACAATAAGAGCTAACGATCCTAACACCCAGATACATAAGACCTATAAAGAGACTTAGACTCCCTAGACTCCCACACAATAATAGTGGGAGACTTCAACATCAATATTAGATAGATCAATGAGACAGAAAATTAATAAGGATATCCAGGACTTGAATAAGTAAACTTAATAAACATTTATAGAGCTCTCCACTTTGAATACACAAAATATGCATTATTGTCAGTACCACATCACACCTACTCATAGGTTTAAGCACAATTATTGGCAGAAAAGAGGTTTTCAATACCCATTTTTATAATAAAGCAACATTCCTGTTCTCTCTCCCTCTTTTTCTTTCTCTTTTTTCCTCTCCTTCACTCCTTTTTTCCTTCTCTCCTTTCAAAAAAGAAATGTAAAATATAAGACTATATATTTGTTTCATTTTGAAAAAGCTGAGATGTGGCCACCAAATATAATGAAGGATCCATATACTTGCACCCACATGTAGTGGGTTTATAAGTATAAGTAAACACAGTTTCAAGCGTATTGCATGGGCAACTCACATTTCATGAGAAGGCTATCAATGGGTGATATAATTTTTCAAAGTGGTAATTAACTCTTAGTAAACTACCAAACCAAACAAAAATAACACTTCCTTGATATACCTGATAGTTGCATTCCTAAAAATTTTAGCATATATCAACTGTGTTAAAAAATACTGTATGTATAAAACAGAGTTTGGTTGCAGGTCTAATGAATATAAACAAGTTTAGTCACTTAATATGACATGCTGAATGGGTTAACCAAAATTGGGATACAGGACAATTTTCCCTTGTGCTGGACTTTCACACATTATAGTTGTCTGGTGGACATGACCCCTACCTAATAAATATCTTTAATAACTAACTGGCTTTCTATTGAGAGCCAGGCTAACTTTCTCTCTCTCTCCCTCTCTCTCTCTCTCCCTCTCTCTCTCTCTCTCTCTCTCTCTCTCTCTCTCTCTCTCTCTCTCTCTCTCTCTCTTTGAGATAGGGTCTTGCCCTGTCTCCTAGGCTGGAGGTCTATGGCCTGATGGCAGCTCACTGGAGCCTCAGTCGTGTTGACTCAAGCAGACTCTCCAACTTCCGCTTCCCAAGTAGCTCAGACTAAGGCGTGTGCCACCATGCCCAGCTGATTTTTTATTATTCTCAGCAATGAGATCTCGCTATGTAGCCCAGGCTGTTCTAGAACTCCTGGACTCAGGTAGTCCTCTCTCCTTGGCCTCCCAAAGTGCTGGGATTACAGGTGTGAGCCACCATACCTGGCGTCAGACTAACTTTTAACTCCCCACATTTCTTTGAGATTCAGAAAAGTTTTCCCTAGATCCTCAGATGAGGGAATTAAAGTCTTCTGTTACACACCTTCACAGCTCCAGAGTGCATGCCTCTTTCATAGGATATATCATAATTTTAATCCGATACTGCACATGATTTTAAGTATTTGTCTCTACTCTCAAGTTGTAGCTCCATGAAAGCAAGTAAGTCTCTGTCTGTTCGACCCTGTGTCTTCAGTGTCAAACCCGTCCTTAGCACATTGCAGATGCTCAATAATAAAGACATATTAATAAAGGAATGCATAAAGAAATTTGTGTCTGCCCAAAAGCCACAGTCCATGTGCCATATTTTTTCGTGGGGTGAGATGATGGGATGCTAAGACACTGACCTCCAAGTACCTGTACCTATTTATTGTGTGGAATTTCTAAGGTGCATCCTTAGAAATAAAAAAAACATGGGCTGCGTGTGGTGCCTCAAGCCTGTAATCCCAGCACTTTGGGAGGCCGAGGCGGGTGGATCATGAGGTCAACAGATCGAGACCATCCTGGTCAACATGGTGAAACCCCGTCTCTACTGAAAATACAAAAAATTAGCTGGGCATGGCAGCGCGTGCCTGTAATCCCAGCTACTCAGGAGGCTGAGGCGGGAGAATTGCCTGAACCCAGGAGGCGGAGGTTGCGGTGAGCCGAGATTGTGCCATTGCACTCCAGCCTGGGTAACAAGAGTGAAACTCCGTCTCAAAAAAAAAAAAAAAAAAAAAAACAAACCATAAAACAAAAAAAGTCTTAGGAGAAATAATAAAAAGTAATGACTGTGAGAAAGCAATATTTTTCTTACCTAATGAACTCAATGTGTATTCCTGAACACAACCTAAAAAAATTATATGACCTTTAGATTCTTATTAACATACTGGGTGATTGCTGGAATTGCCAAAATAATATTTTAAAAGCACCGAATGACCATATCTATGATTTCTGTAACAAAAACTAACACCATAAGCTTAAAACAACATATCTTAAAAAAATCAATCACTTAGATCATTTACCCGTCTTAATACTGTATGATATTTTCAAACTCTCATGGAGAGTATTTATTTTCTTTATTTACATCCTATTTCATTCCACCAAGGATTTAATGTATAGGTCATAAATTAAACATTTCTACTCTTGGTAAATATTAAACAAGTTCTTTTTATTTCCATCTTGAAACTGAATAAAATTTAAAAATTTAGAACTCAAGATGACTAAAAGTTAAAATATTTAATGCTATAATAATAAATGTAACTATTTAAATGTGTTTTCAAACAAAAACTTAGTCAGATGATCAATCACCATTTCTGCTGTTCCAGATGGCTGCAGTTCCATCTCTTAGAATAATGGAGTGCTCAAATCTTTGATAGTTAATTGTACTGGATTACTGTTTGGCAATCAACCAACTCCCTGGTCTGGGGGCAGATCATATTATTTAATGGTTCATCACCAACCTCACTAGCATGACAACATAGATCACTATGCTATTGATGCCAAGAGAGTGAAAAGCTGAGAGTCAGCCCATCCCACCTGGGAGGAATTACACCTAATAAACTACCCAGGTAAATGATAACCAAAATGAGTGATGATTGAGACCAAGAGCAAATTAAGTAAAATAGCAAATGGGGGAATAGATTTTTATTACCTTTACTTTAAAAAGTCATGTCTTCCTGGTTTAACATTTCTCTCTAATATGTAATTTGACTGAAATATATAGGAATAACATCTACAGAAGCATAAAACCAAATGAACAAAAAGGATAGTGATTCTAAGGTTTAAGGTTTGAATGGAGTTTTACATTTTTCACCAAAATTGGACATTTTATTTTCAAAACGTAGATATGTAGGTAAAGAAAATATTTCTTGAAATCATTTTTGAAATGATTTTATTTTGTGAAAAACATTTAATCCACACCCCAGTATTGTATCACTGCAAACTGATTTTTCTATTTATTTTTAAAATGCATGCCCAGATGTATTTCACATATAAGCCTGAATACCTCAAGACTGGGGAAAACAGTTGTTTAACAGGGGATAACCAGTGAAGGTGCCACAGGGGAGAACGAGTGAAGGTGCCACAAACCTCACACTAGCCTGTGTCGAGTTCAGGAGTCATAAGAATAATAAAACTCTTTTATGACTGGGCACAGTGGCTCATACCTGTAATACCAGCACTTTGGAAGGTCAAGTCATGTGAGTTGCTTGAGCCCTGGTGTTGGAGACCAGCCTAGGCAACATGGTGAAACCCATATCTACAAACAACACAAAAATTAGCCAGCTGTGGTGGCACAGACCTGTAGTCCCAGCTACTTGGGAGGCTGAGGTGGGAAGGTCGCTAAAGCCTAGGAGGTTGAGGCTGCCATGAGCTGAGATCGTGCTACTGCACTGCAGCCTGGGTAACAAAGTAAGACACTGTCTCAAAAGAAAAAACAAACAAACAAACTCTTTTGTGATAACATTTACCTAAAAATTCAATCATGGCTCAGAGGGAAATACTTGTTCCTATACTTGGTATTAAGACACAGTAAAAATCTCATTTGTGTGCTTTTTTCTTAAATTTATATATCTCTGTTCATTTGCACATGTTTCTTTATTTTGAAGTATGCTCCCTATCCTTCCTGGTAATTTTTCTTGCACCTTTCATGACCTCCCTTGAGCCCCTCCCAGCGCTCAGTGACATTCTCTCTTCTCCATGCTCCCAGAAAACATTTTACATATCTGTTTCTCCACTTACCATGTTGTGCCATCACTTACTTGTGTTCATGCCCATTTCTTCTATCAGAGACCCATGAATGAAAGAACTGTTTTCCTTCCTTGGTATCCTTAGGACTTAAGACAGTTCCTAGCATAGATTAGGGGCTCAACATATTTGTTAGAAATGAATGAACAATGTTCTATAGACAAACAATGCCTGTGGTCAATGACTATAAACTTCATGAATGAAATGAAAGTATCTGGGCTCAGAATCTAAAAGGACCTGACCTCTGAGGACCACTAGGGACATCCCTGGTCCACTATCGCCTGCTGGCTCAGAGCTGCTGTACATGGAGGAGCCTCTTGCTACACTAAGACTCCCTTCACTGTGTACTTCATTGTTCTACCCCCAAGCTCCTCTCTGATCTTCCTTCTCTCCTGGGCTCCTCCTACCTTGCCTGTTCTGAGCAGGAGATACTGGCATGTGGCCTATCTTGTAAATCAGGAGGCCAGTGTTCTAATTCAAACTCGCTCAGTTATTTACAGGAACTTAAGCAAAACACTTTCTCTCTGCACTTTCCTCTTCATTTGCAACCAAGGGAGAGAGGTTGGGGTGTGGGAGGCCATAGTGTAGAATGGAACAGACCTGGGTGTAAGCCTTCCATGCCTTTGGGCAAGTCAAAGAGCTCTCGAGTTTGACTCATCTTAAAAGTCTCCAGTGGTTGACCATCACACTCAGAATAAATCCTTCTCTGGGCATGGAAGGTCTTTTATGGTGAAGTCACAAAATTTTTACAGACTGGCCCTCTCAAATAATATGTTACTAGCCTCAATCAACTAGGCACAAGTCCTTTTTACCTCCATTTTCTCACTTCTGCACATTTACTAACTGTTCTCTGACACCACTGCCATCCCCATCCCATAGTCATTTTGTGTACCTCTATCTTAGTGCTTGCCACACTGTATTGCAATTCTTTTTGTCTGGCTTCCACTTTAGACTGCAAGCCCCATTAGAACAGACATGTCACGTGTGTCATATCATTTGTGCCCAACCTGGTGCCTCTGGCGTCTAGTGTCACTTAGTAAAGTTTTCAGGAGAGATAAATTACTGCCTGGAAATCCCTGCTTGATAGCTATTCAAATTCCCGAGGTAAGAGATGGCTACAATGTGCATTGATTAAATATGGCTACATCATGGCAAATTCTTTCGCTGCTATTGGAAAAATAAGCCAAGCTGTGATCAATTAAGTAAATGCAGAGGAAAGTACGATATTAATTTGGGGGTATGTAATAGTCATAGTAGCCTCTTAAAAAATTGGTAATTTATACCCTGCTTCTTTTCATAAAGGATGCAAGAAAACACATCATGGGATGAAAGAGAGAAAAAAATCAGAAATATGCATACAATAAGGATCTTTATAGTTGCTATAGTTAAGCAGTAAATTTGGACCTTTGCTGCCTGGAAAATGGTAAGACACCGGAAAAAGGAAAAAGAGAGCATTTGTAGTAAGATAGATTCCAATCTTGTGGTTGACAAAAGGGCAGTTCTGACAGTATTGACAAAATGGTTGAGAAAAGTCGGCAATCAGATCATTTGAGAAAATGGTAATAAATGGTATATGCATGTATTGAATTAAAATGAACTTAAATTAGACAAAATATATTAGAAGGCATCCAACGTCAGAAATTTCATTAACAACCAACAAAAACCACATTGCTCCTTCCACAATGTATGAGCCTCAACCCACCCATCCCAACCTCAATCCAGTCTCTATTTCTTGCTCTTGAAATCAGACATTTAACCTATTTTTTTTTAAATGTGGCTTGAACAAAGGTGAAAACAAAATGTTTTACGTTTTTAAAAGTGAAATTACTCAACAGTTGGGGAGAAATGGAGAGATACTAGCATGTGAAATAAACAACATTTGATTTCAATGAAGGACAAAACAATTAATTTCTCTTGGATCGCTATACTGTTCATGAAGCCAACAAAAACAAGTGAAAGATAAAAATGACATAATGACGTCCCTACATGATGACCTTGAAAAGACAATGGCATCATTGAGCACTAAGACAACTGTACTTAAATGAATCTGCATCAAAGAAGTAAGATTCTTCTTTGATGATTACTTCAAAAGGACTTAACTTTGACACATCTTGTGGTGTTCTAACTTAATCCAAAGAATAATATAGAACTCATAGGAAGCAAGTTGATGGAAATAACATTAGAGAATGGCTGGGTTATGAGGGCTGTGAGGATACTGTGAGGTCACATTGATAGAGAGGAGAGAATGGCGCCTCTCAAATTACCAGCATGCCAAAAAACCAGGATCATTAAAATAATGCTGAGCTTAACCACACAGATATATAAGATTTAGACTATCTAGAAGGCAACAAATGATGCTTGTTCAAAGGAAGCTGCAAAGGCTCTGTTGTGATGCTAAAAAGGCAAATACAACTAACTAATAAGAAAAAGATCAGACTCTTCAACACAAAGTAATATTTTGACAAGCTTTCATCAAGCAATTTCTGTAATGGTTGGTATTACCTAGTAGAATGTTCAGCCTTTCAAACAGTATCCTTACAATATCACAAGTACTAGATTTAATTTTTAATAAGTATGCATGTAGCCCATCTTGTAACATATACTGAGAATAATCATGTTTAGCTAAGCCTTTATATTATCGGTGGCATCCTGCCCTGCTCAATGCCAGAGAAGAATTAATGAAGACTTGTTAATAAAGACTTGACTAATAGTCAAAAAGAGGAAAGCAATATGCATTTCTCAAGAAAAGAAAAAATATTTCCTAACACTTAGATCTAAAAAGGCAAAAATTATGAGACTAGTGATTTGTATTCATAATAATTAAAACTTTCCTGCACTAAAAATATCCCATAAATTAAACTGCAAACAAACAAACTGGGTAAAATACTTACATTATATGTAACAAAGGGCTAGTATTCTCAGTATGTAAAGATTCTAATACATAAGTAAGAAAGAAAACAGACAACTCAATGAAAAATTGTGCAAAGTATATGAGCATAAAATTCTTTAAAGAATATAAAGTTTGACCTATTAATCAAAGAACTAGAAATGAAATTAATAAATACATTTATTTGTCATTAGAAAAGATTTAATAGAATAGTAACCCACAGTTTGGCCCAGATGGGAACATTCTCCAATATTGATGATATTATGTAAATAGACTCCTATCTATCCAGAAGGCAATTTGGCAATATGTGTTAAAAAATGCATGCCTGTTCTCACTCATATGTGGGAGCTCAAAAAACATGATCTTATTGAAGTAGAGAGTAGAATTAGGGTTACTAAAGGCTGGGTAGCGTAAAGGAAGGGAGAGGTTCGTTAATGAATGCAAATTACAGCTAGATGGGAGGAATCAGTTCTAACTTTCTATAGCAATGTAAAGCAAATACAGTTAACAATGTTACCTCATGTTCAAAACGCTAGAAGAGAGGATTTTGAATGTTCTCAAGACAATAAATGAAAAATGTCTGAGGTAATAAATAATGTGGTGATCAAATGTGATCACTACACATTATACATGTATATCAAAATATTGTGCATTACCCTATAAATATATAGGATTATTATACATAAACTAAAAAGAAAAACAAAACAAAACAAATTGTAACTAAGCAATGTTTTTTTCTGAGACAGCTCTGCTGCTCAGGCTGGAGCTCAGTGGTGCAATATGGGCTCACTGCAACCCCCACCTCCTGGGCTCAAGGGAGTCTCCTGTCTCAGCTGCCCAAGTATCTGGAACTACAGGTGCGCACCACCATGCTCAGCTAATTTTTGTATTTTTTGGTAGAGATGCGGTTTCACCATGTTGGCCAGGCTCCTGACCCCAGGTGATCCACCCTCCTCAGCCTCCCAAAGTGCAGGGATTACAGGCATGAGCCAGTGCACCTGGCCTAAGCAATTCTTTTTTCAGAAATTTATCACAAGTAAATAATCAGGAATGTAAAGATATATACACAAATGTGTCCTTAAGAATAACTGCTTACATTTCTCAAATGCCAAGTACTGTATATAACACCCATGAGAATCACATTCTGCAGATGCAAAAATAGAGTCTTGGGAGGTTAAATACTTTTTCCAAGACACAGTCAAGAATCGAAACCCTGCCAGCATGATTGCAAAGCTTTAGCTATAAACTTATAAAATAATTTTTTTTGCATATAAAAAATGTTGTCTGGATGCCGTGGCTCATGTCTGTAATCCCAAAACTGTGGGAAGCCAAGGCAGGAGGATCACTTGTGCCCAGAAGTTCAAGGCCAACCTGGGCAACATGGCAAGACTTCATCTCCACAAATAATAATAATAATTATCTGGGCATTGTGGGGCATGCCTCTAGTCCTAGATACTCAGAAGGCTGATAATAGAGAATCACTTGCGTCTGGAGATGGAGCTAGAGCAGTGAGCTGAGATTGAGCCATTGCACTCCAACCTGGGCAACAAAGTGAGACCCTGTCTCAAAGAAAAGGAAAAGAAAAAAGGTCTAAGAAAAAATGGAGTGACTGTGACAGATAATTGAAAAGACATAGAGACCTAAAGAAAACCAAAAGTGTTGGAAGGAGAGGCAAGAAGACAGGAGTAGAGAGATAGAGCAAAAGACAAAGACAAAAAGCACATTTTGAAATGATTAATACTGTTTAGCTTGTTTTTCTTTAGGCTAATTTGTTTCTTATTATTGTTTGAAATAAGTATATTTATGGAATATAAATATATTTTAAAATAAATTAATTGCTAATGGAGACACGGGACACAGAATTTTCTGATTTGATATATGCCCTGTAGCACTACTGAAGTAAATGGGCTAGGAGATTTCATAGGCAATATCTTGTGCCATTTGTCCATATAGGTAGAGGATATAATTCCAAAATGTAAATTAGAGAAGGCTGATTTCCTGGAGTCCAAGATAAACAGTAAAAGAAACTGATAGTCCAATTCAATTCTAGAGAAGCTTGGAGTGTGGTTATTCTATGTTGCTGACTTATGAATACACAAGTAGTTTACTAATCAATACATAAGGAAATACCAATGTCCTTTTGAATGAAAATGATGGATCCTATTTGCAACCCCATCTGTATAAAGAATGTGCATGTATGAACATATTCATTGGCATGCACTGGTGCAAACACACACCATAAAAAAACACAAAAACAAGAATAAACCTAGAAACCTTTTCTTGTGGCACACAATGGTGGTAGATCGGCCATGTCAATTTAAGTCATGAAAAAGTAGTTCTATAAATTATCATAGTGAATTCACCTTCTTAGATTACATTGCCTCAGATTTGTAGCTATAATTAGCTAAAATTCCAATGAGTGTAAAAATTATTTGGAACCACATATTCTCAAATAGCAAAAGACAAAATACATATGTACTGCTATATGAGGGGTCTTTTTTTTTTTTTTTTTTGAGACAGTCTCACTTTGTTGCCCAGGCTGGAGTGCAGTGGCACAATCTCAGCTCACTGCAGTCTCCGCCTTCCAGGTTCAAGGGATTCTCCTGCCTCAGCTTCCCAAGTAGCTGGGATTACAGGCACATGACACTGTGCCCAGCTAATTTTTTTTTGTATTTTTGGTAGAGATGGGGTTTCTCCATGTTGGCTAGGGTGGTCTTGAACTCCTGACCTCAAGTGATCTACTTGCCTCGGCTTCCCAAAGTGCTGGGATTACAAGTGTAAGCCACCATGCCTGGCCTATATATGTTTTCTTAAAAAACACTCTTTTAAGTCACTGTTAATTTAAAAAAAAAAAAAAACATACTTTAGAGCCATACTTAATATGGTTAAACATCTATGAATGAACCAATATTTTTTATTCTCTTGTCTTCATGCAAATAAATGAACATTATGCCATTGAAATACCATTACCAAAACTTTAGACTTCATAGAACTTTCACAAACTGAATCTGGATGTCACAAAAAGGACTGCAGGGAGGCTGCAATAACTTTGCACAACCTTTCTTTAAGCCTAAAAAATTTTCATTCACTGTTAGGTTCATCCTCAAATCTCATCTTATTTTCATGGGAATAAATACAAATACATAATTAAGTTCTCTGATAAATATTAACATAGTCATTAGGTAGGCTGAGATATACTCTCAGCATTATTTTTTCGAGCAATAATAATCTATTGTCAGCATAAGGTGATCATGTGGTTGCATGTGGTTGATGACCACGTTAGGATACTCACTGTTGGTATGACCACTCTCAGTAAAATTAATACTTATGATGTTCTTCATCGTAGCTAGAAGAGCGTCCCAGAGATGCAAAGCAAATTATGTACTTTCTCTTCCAAGTCAATATTCTAACCAGAATAAAGCATGTAGAGAGTAAGATCCTATTACAAAGAAAAACATGAATTTGTGGCTAAAGTGTTTACTTAACAAAAGAAGGAAAATTTCTGTTTTATTTCATCTTCTTTACTACTTGTTTCCCTCACAATTCATTCTAAAAATTCTGGTAAAAATGAGGTAAAAAAAGCAAATAACTTTGCTACAGTTTACCTTAGCTCACACTAGACACTGACATAAAGATGGTAAATGGATTCTAATTGGCCTGCCCTCTCTGATCATTCAATAATTGTTGCCAATACCTCTGTGTCAAGAAAGATTCTGAGTGCTGTTATTAATTACCAGTGCCTACTGCAGAAACGTGAAGGAGAGACTGGAGGTTACAATTTGTCACTATTCTTTCCTGGCTGTTTTTTTTTTTTTTTTATTTTTTGAGATGGAGTCTTGCTTTGTCACTAGGCTGGAGTGCAGTGGTGCGGTCTTGGCTCACTGCAACCTCCACCTCCTGGGTTCAAGCGATTCTTCCACCTCAGCCTCCCGAGTAGCTAGGACCACAGGCACGTGCCACCACACCCAGCTAATTTTTTTTTTTTTTTTTTGTATTTTTAGTAGAGACAGGGTTTCACCGGGTTGGCCAGGATGGTCTCGATCTCTTGACCTTGTGATCTGCTGGACTTGGCCTCCCAAAGTGCTGGGATTACAGGTGTGAGCCACTTTCCTGACTTTAAGCCCAATAAATATCCATTCACTGTTAGGCTAATCCACAAACCTCAACTGATTTTCATGGGAATATAAACAACTAGACAATTCAGTTCTTTAGTAAATATTAACGTAGACATTGGTTAGGCTGAGATACACTCTCAGCAAGAAGCAATGAACAGAGAGATTTAAGCTGGTAGAGAACAAAGATGAGAGAACCTGTGGCCCATACCCATGTGAGTCAGAAGAATTGAACTTCTGTGAATTCCAAGGGCTTCCAAGAGACATTTCATAGAGGAAGTAAGAAATTCCATATTTAAGCTTCCTATAAAACACTGGATGAGGTGAGGAGACAGGCACGTATTACTACATACCAATATAGACTGTCTCCATTTTTCTTATTAATTTTGTCCTTATCAGCTCCTGTATTTTTTAAAGTATGAGAAACTTTGTTTACAAATATAGTAATCAATCCATTCTCTTGAAAGTTTATGCATTATTTTGTTGTGTTTATCTTTTAATTTCAAAATGAAGTATAGAATTGTTCAGATGAGTCATTATAGTAAAAGAGAGCACAGGAATATATTTAGATTCATATCTGGGTTTGAGCCCCAGCACTGCCAGTGATTTTCTTCACTTGTTAATTGCTCTATTCAATAAACACTTGTTGAGAACTATGGGTAACAGAAAACCAAGATAAATCAAAATATTTCACAGAATTTACAGTATAGCTGGGGAATAGACTAGTAAATAACAAAGTGGAAAATATTACAAAGGCACAATTTGGAAGCAGAAAGCAAAGAATGAATCTGGCTAGCAGTTGGATTTCTTTTATTTTTCCCACCTATGCCTTGTAAAAATACACATTCTGCTTCTTTGTATAGTTATTTCGAGGATATAATAAGATGATATATAACTTATTTTACTGTAAATATATTAAGTTACATTTACTTCTTATTCCATTTGGGGTGAAATGAGCACAGTCTGGCATCTCAAAACTTAGTCCAGACCATGGAAACTCAGTGTCAAATATTTTACTTCGATTATTACACAACAACATCATTAAGCATTCACAAAGCAAATGTACAGTCAATATAATTTTAGGGCATCCCTCCTAGATATAAATATGAAATTCTCCTTGGACTGGAAACATCCTCAGGGAAAGCTTTCTGCTAACCACAAGCATCCAAGACCCTAATCTTGGTTAATCACTAACAGGTCAGCATCTCTGAAAACAACACAATCTAAGAGCAGAAGAATGTGTGGTCTGATTCTCATAGAATTTTAAACCTAGGACAAAACATAGGGATTTAGAAGGTTATTTTTTTTAAATCTGAATTAATAACACATTATCAGTTTGGTAAGAAAATATGAACTGCAATTATCAAGCTTCCAGATATATAACATAGCTTAGAAATAGCATGCATTTGCTGCTGACTCTGTAGAGGAAGAATATATAATTTTATAGCACAATCAACCTTTTGCAATATAATTAGTCTATCAAAACATCTTAAAACACTACAAAAATCTTACATTGTTTTATTTGTACAGAATTAGCTATTAACTTAGCTCAGTAAATCCTACTCTGTCCTCAAAATACCTATAATAAGATAAACAACATGTATTGGGTAAAAATTAAAAAGAATTTTGTAGCATGATGTATTTTATTCATTTTGTTTATCTATATTACAGACATTGTAAAAATTAGAAATCAGATTCTCTTTGCTCTTAGTTTTAGAACTGTAGGCTAAAGAAATGTCTGGCCCAGGAAGTTTTACCCCATTCAAAAAAAATCATGACTTTCCACTCTCTTTCTTATAAATGAATAGGTATCTAGTCAAGCATGCAAAGTTCTGGATACCGAATACTGCTTAAAGTTCTGAACATCTCATCAAGAAAAATGACCCGGTGTTAATGAGGACTGATAGATACCATTCTTCTGAAGAAACTGAAGAATTCTTGATCCGGGGCAAGTTACTTGGTCCTGCATGAAACAGTACTACTTGTTTAGAAATTGACAAAGAGTCAATGAGGTAAGATAAGTCATATAAAAGATCAATTTATTGTCAGACAGCTGGGACACGAAACCTCAAACTAGTACTTTATGAAATATTTACATTAAACTGAAGAAAATAGTATGCAACAGAAAATGGCTTATCACGTATAGATGGTGGAAGGATTGGATTGAATAGTCATGGAATACCATGTTCCAGAAATGAAGTGAATACATGTAGTATCAATTTTAAAGAAAGCCTGGATTGCTGGAATTTAGCAGTTCATCCCAAACAAAGTCCTCCCTTAATACTGATTTTAATTCATTTTACTGTTTTTTTTTCCCACCTGGATTGTACAGAAGATAGCAATTTTCCAAACTTTAAATTATGATACAGATGTGCAGTAATATTGTTTTATAAATAAATAATTTATAATAATTCGAACCCACCTAAATTTATTTGGTTTTTATATAAGTTGAAATAGCGAACCACTGAGATTTTTAGACAAAAATGCTTTCAGGAATAAAAATAGTGGATTAAAACGTTCAACATGGTAGCCTTGTACACAGTAGGCAGGAGAGAAAAGGGGCAGTAAGTGGAAAGGCTAGTTTAGAGGCTGTTACAGTGGTCTAAGTGTGAGGTAACAATTTTGTTTTTTAAGAAAAGACACACTTTGAGAGGCCAAGACAGCAGGATCATTTGAGGCCAGGAGTTCGAGACTAACCAGGGCAACATAGTGAGACCTCATCCCTACAAAAATTTTAAAAATTAGCCAGGTGTGATGATGTGTGCTTGTACCCCCAGCTACTCAGGAGGCTGAGGTAGGAGGATCGCCTAAACAGAGGACTTGGAGGCTGCAGTCAGTTGTGATCATGTCACTGCACTCAGGCCTGCAGACAGAGCGAGATTGTGTCTCCAAAAAAATAAACAAATGCAAGTAAAACAATAATGTAAAAATAACTTTTAAAAAGACATAATTAAAAAGAGATATTAAATACAAAATTACAAAGTTTGGCAATTGATTGGATAAAAACAAAAATGCCAGGTGGTAGGCTCAGCAAATGGGAGAGAAGATGCTCTGCTAGAAGTCAGTAGGAGTAGCTGGATGATCTATGAAGAAGTGAAAGAGCAGGACATCTGTTAGACTTACAGATATGAGACACACAGACGGATAGGGATAAAGACTTACGACACATTCATATGAAGATGGAGGATATAGAATTCAAGACAAAAGTTAGGTAACACAAGGATTTAGTAAACATAAAATGACTATTAACATCATATTAGTAGTTAAGATTATAAAAGCATTTTAAAATTACAATAAAACCAAAGACAGAATGTTGAGTGAAAATGATATTTTAATTTTAAGAGGACAGAAGGAAGATGTGGAAACAGAAATTTTCATTCATTCATTTTGTCAACGTCTATTGCTCTATTAAGTGCCACACTAAATAATAAACTCACAAGAACCAAGACAGAGATGCATGATGTATATTTGGAATCAAAAGACTATAAGTCACATTATTTCAATAGTGGCCTTAATCAAGAAATTTAGGTTAACTTGAGTACACATGGACACAAAGAGGGGAACAATAGACACTGACACTTAACTGAGAGTGGAGGGTGGGAGAAGAGTGAGGACGGAAATCTACCTATTGGTTACTATGCTCACCATCTGGGTGGAAAAAGTCATTTGTACTCTGAACCCCAATGACATGCGATTTACCCACATAACAAATCTGCATGTGTACCCCCGGACCTAACATAAAAGTTGGAAGGAACAAAAATTAGGCCTAATAAAGCATGTTTTGTTTTCCTTTGTTATGTTTACAATGATATATTCTTTGTGCAAATATCTCTTGAAAACCAAATATCTAAAAGGAATTTGCCAAATTGTAAAAAATTTATTAATGTGGTTTCAGAAGTTAGGTTTCAAAAGTTAACATATAGTCCTTTTTTTCCCTGAAAAATATAGCAAATCGCTAGAGAAATGGAAACCCCACAAATGCAGAATTAAGCTTGTAAGACATTTTTAAAAGATTCTGTTAAAAAGAAAATATAAGAAGTGAAGGTTTTGTTCCTTAACATGTCATAATTAGATGAAAACAACATGGCTGTATACCCACAGCATAATCTTCATTAACTGAAAGAATCCATTGGTCGAATTTGTGGCCATGTAGTAAAATGGTCCCAAGCAGAGGGACCATCAGCAGGGTGAAATGACTCTGCCAAAGAGAGGTAGCACAATTGCCTGCTTCTTTTACACTGGATTCTACTTCGATTTCTTACATGGTTGTTTAGTCTTAGTTTTGCTTTTAAACTTTATGGTTTCAGCGTAAAGACTCTTTCATGTTCTGGTATATGACTGGAGAATGTTATTTCTGGGCACCTAGCAAAATAATTTTAAAAACTGCTGTTTATTTTACATAGTCTGAACAGAAAAAAAGACCAAGAATACCTTATTCAAAATAGAATAGCCCAGAGTTTACATTTATAAAAAAAATTTGAGTGAAAAGTGAATAAAAACTTGCATTCAAAAGAATGAAATTTTGAAAATGGTCACCATAGGTGAATCCTGCTTTAATTCTCTGCTTAGAATTTCTGTCATAAAAGCAAAAGAAAAAAATATATATATTTATTGTTTTTTGTTTGTTTGTTTGTTTTTAGAACAGGATCTCACTGTCACCCAGGCTGGAGTATAGTAATACTTCAATCATAGTTCAATCCTCAGGTCATCCTCCCACCACAGCTTCCCAAGTAGTTGGGTCTAGGCGTGCACTACCATACCCAGCTAATTTTTAAGTTTATGGTAGAGATGGAATCTTGCTTTGTTGTCCAAGCTGGTCTCAAACTGCTGGCCTTAACTGATTCTCTCACCTTGGCCTCTTAAAGTGCTGGGATAATAGACATGAGCCACTGCTCCTGACCAAAATTTACTTTTTAAAGCAGTCTCTACACCAGATAATGTTACTTGGATTACAGCCAGGTTAAAAGTTCCCTGAGAACTGACACCTTACAGATATGTTACCAGAAACCACTGTTAAAACTAAAGAAATAGAAGTAATCCTGTACACTAGCAATGCCGTACTTGGCCCTTTGTCAAAGATTCCTACGGACAAGGAATCCACTCACTTTAACTCTTGGACCAGGCCAGTATATTAAAAGAACTTCGTATTAATTCAAAATAAATTTTCCCTACATATTATAATGTTTAATTGAATATCATTTCATAATAATTATGTTATCCCAATGTATTTTAATCATTAAAAAAACTTTCTCTTGTTCATATACTGTCTTTCATCAAAATTATAAGCTTTTCTGTACATAATATTTCAAAAGTCATATTTAGCAAATGTTCTAATCGTCTCTAACATTGACCCTGCTACAGACTCTCAAATGTACACTGAAATCACAATCTTTAGAGAGAAAAAATTAAGATGAAAATGTATATATAGATATATATCTTTTAGAAAACTATATGTAGTAAAATTTAAAAAAATAATTGACTTTTCAAGTATCATCACTTTTACTTTAGGTTCTTGAAAAAGAAAAAAAAAACACAAATAAGTACAGACTTATCCTACAAAATGCCACTATTCAGTACCTCCGTCTGATTTTAAAGTCTATGTTTTTAAATCAATCCTCCCAGAAAGGATAACGAAAACTATACCTACACAAACAGGAAGTTTATTTTACCAATATTTTCAAATGCATTTACAACTTACGGGCTTTTTGTGAGCACAGACAAGAAACATAGCTTTCCAACCAATGTCCATTTCTCCCTGTAATTGAAAGTCAAGTGTTTCAAGGAGGGAGAGTCATAGAGCATTCTGATCAATGCTCAAGTATCATGGGTATGATAGTAAATTTGGTGCTCCAGCAGAGCTGATTTTTAAACTGGGCTTTATAGGATGAACATATGTCCTTTAGTGAAAGAGGAAAGAACATTTCAGACTGAAAGGACAGACTGTGTAGAAGTACCAAGGCTGAATGCTATGTCATGATGGCCAACACTGTGGATGGAGAGAGCAGCAATTCCTACACTGACTTGGGCATCACAAGGAGAGTGTTTTTCTAAAACCAGATTTCCAGGTTCTTGTCTAGAAATAGAAACTCCCAGAGTGGAGCTTGAGCATCCATAAGTGTTTAGGAAAGCACAAGACATATACAGAATCTTACTCAGTTCTAGATTAAGCCTGAAGTGGTACATACATCATCAGGGATGACTACATACTTTTAACTAAATAATTTCATTTTCATTTTCTCTAAAAAAAAAATTTGTAATGCAGGAAATTGTTTCAGAAAGTTTAGCATACTGGCTGGGTGTGGGGGGCTCATGCCTGTAAGTCCAACCAATGTCCATTTCTCCCTTTAATTGATAGTCAAGTGTTTTCAATTTTGGGAGGTAAAGGTGGGCTGATCACATGAGGTCAGGAGTTTCAGACCAGCCTGGCCAACATGGTGGAACCCTGTCTCTAAGAAAAAATAAAGAAGTTAGTTGGGCATGGTGACAGGTGCCTGTAGTCCCAGTTTCCTAATACATCTGCTCCTGACCAAAAGTATTTGCATACAGCTATATTGGTAGTGTGACTGTTATTTACCAATAAGATCTTTCTAATGACGGCTGAGATTTCTTCAAAAAAAAAAAAGAAAGAAAAAATCTATCACTCAACTCTGGTGAGTAAAATGTTCTAGCTAGACAATTAAAATAGGCTGTGACTTTAGTTCCTTTACCAGGTATCATTTGGCCTGGGTGGATTTATTCCCCAGGACCCAGAGTTGGAAGTTTTAAAGTTTCCTCATAAAACTATGAGTTAATTCAGTTGACCATCACTGAACTTCCTGTGTCCCCAAATACACTCAACTTAGAATGGCTATCATGGGTGGCAGGCACATTCTTGCAAAGCAGAATTGTCTTAGCAGAAACCTGTAACAGAGCAGAGCTCAGATTAATTGGGAATCTATCTGTCACATGTTTGGCATGCAGTCTATAGCACCATATTCAGATGTGCAACGTGGATTCATGTGATGGTAACTTATCAGTTTCTCCAATCAGAAGCTCCAAGAAGCTGAGAATCTCCTAAGAGATACAAATCACAGTTCAGTCTCTGAGATTCGATCTGAAGGTCTGAAATCTGTGGCTGTATTAGTGGCAAACTCTATATTCTTATTTCTTTCAACTTCCTTTACATTCTACTCTTTTCCTTTTTTCCATACTTCTGCATTGCAAAGATGAATGGTAAATGTAAAAGGCGTAAATGGTTTACATTGGAGTATGTAAGTGTTTGAAAAGAATAATTCTTACTCAAGTCCTTAAAGAAATAATCTTTATAAAAGGGATGTGTGTGTATTTTCTCACAAGCTGAGCTTCAAATTATCTAACAACAATTATAGGATGCAGAGAATGGAAATAAAAAGTGGCTTGTAAGATGTCAGGTGATAATACACCTCGGGAGGTCAGGCTAGGTGGCTTGATGAGGGCCTTTTGTTCACTGCCAGCTCCGATTTAGGAATATACTATTGATGGCCACACCAAAGAGGCCCGAAGGAAGTGCAGACTATTAAATCACTTGTTTACCTCAAGTGAGCACCAGTGGTACTCAGTCAATGATTTTATTGATCCAAATACTGTTCAATTAAGCGTGTTTATTTTGATTCTGTGATTAACATGCATTTGCAGAAGGCATACTCACAGTGAGACAGAGTCTAAAATTATCCCTTTCACCTCCTCTTATCTTGTCCTTGTTCCTAGTGTCATTTTGATTTAATGAATTATACATTAAATGAAGAGATATAATGTTTAAGAGTAGTAGTAAGTGTAATGCCTAAACTCTCAGGCCTTCTAAAAATTTATTTTCTTAGAATAGTCAATGAAATGACAGAAGTTGGTATTTAAACTTCAGGAATAGGTTCCTGGATGCTAGGTAAGGGTCCAGTTGTATGCATGCTGATCAAAGAAGCAAGATTGATTTTGCTTCCAAAATTGCCAGATTCAAATTAATAAAGCAATAGTCAAAGAAGGAAAAAAACAGAAGTGCAGTTTATTTGGTCAAACGGGAGGAGACCAAAGCATAATTCTAAGGGTGTCGAGAGTGGAATTTGGTGTGGCTCTTTGACGTCGCCCAGTAAGCGTATCAACATCACCCACATGTCCTTTTTCTAACCACCTCTTAACACGCAATACCTTCATCCTCTCCTTATTCCTCTTGTACATCCTCGTTTGTCCCTCTAGGGATATATTTGCCAGATCTATTTATGTGGAAGCACTCTGTGCCCAAACCAATCAGCAGTGATTCCCACATAACAATACAACCGGAGAGAACACTATTTCTGAGATTCCATTTAAAACTTCAACATGCCATTGAATGAAAGCTGGGAAATATAACCAAAAATGCTGGCTAGAATTCTTCAGAAATTTTTCTGCCCTTGTCTTTATTATAGCTAAGGCAAAGAGCATGATCATTTCCGAAACAGGAGGAATACACACAAGCTTTGACCACTCTTTTCCCCAAAATATACACATTCTGAAAAAAAAAAACTGTTTTTAGATGGTGATATAAAGAATGGAAATAGAAACTTTCTGATTATTTTTAAGGCGTCTCCACTTCTATCTCCACTACAAAGCCCTTCCAGATTGCTCAGGCTGTTTCTTTGTTCCTCCTGCCAAATAAAAACCTGCCTTGTTTCTACCCAAAAGATACATTTATCTCTTCCGAATCTTGGCCCACACAAATACAAATTTAATAACTCATTCCAATTGTCTTAGCTCATGAGATTTTAAACTTGGGATAAGGATGGAGAGTAACCACTGTACTTGACGTTGCTCCTGGCCATTGGAATGTGGTCTTTATACCTCTTGCCTGAGTTGATATTGAAAAGGAGAAGTTTCCAGTTGAAATTCTTTATTTATTTTTATTTTCTCCCCCAACAGAGCTGCAGTTTTTAAATTGCTGAAGTGCACATAATTTAAACACATAGATCTCATTCATGGGAACACAGCCACCTCTCTATTGCATCGCTTCATGTGTGGCTAAACTTCCCTGGAGAATGAATTATATTCCACTCCTGGAATTCACTGTCATCTGTTCCTAGTCTCTAGATATTCTGAATCCTTTGTGTAGCATTTGCTGCACTTCGTCATCTCCTCCAAGCAGGTTTTCCTTAGTTTGTTTCCTTGATCCTCTACTCTTATAATTTTCTTTTAAATCCATCAGAAAATTCCCTTCATTGGCTTCTCCTTTCTTATCACCACTCGTATGTAGAGGTATTTCTGCTCATGCCTGGTTTTCCTTGGAAATCTCATCCACCTTCATTAAAATACCTATAAATTCAATTGATGTAATTTTTCAAAATTCTATTGGCAGCCTCTGATCGCTGCAGTTTGACTTCTTCCCTTAGATGTCCTGTAAAAACTTCACACACAAATGTGCTAAAAATTGCACTCATTGCTCCTTTTTCCTCAAATAATTTCCCCCTTTTAAAAAATATATTTCTGGCACAACTGCCTTTCTCAAGTAATTTTCCTTTTTGTTAAACTATTTCTGGCATAACTACCCTCTCAGTTGCCATGTGTTTAAAAAACAGCTTAACTGCTTGTAACTCTTCGGACTTTCTTTACCTTTACCTCCTTTATAATCAACTTTCAAGTTTTGTAAATTTTATTTCAGAAAAATGTTTTACACACTTCCCTCTCCCCATTTCAATTTTTACTTCAAGTCTCTGTTTACCTATATCCCTAGAGCATTACAGGAGTGGCCTCCTTGACCCCAATCTCTCAAACCAATCCATCTCACACTCTTTTATTTCCATAGGCTTTTGGGAAACAGGTGGTATTTGGATACGTGAGTTAGTTCTTTAGTGGTGATTCCCGAAACTCTGGTGCACCCATCTTACAATTAGTGTACGCTGAGCCCAATTTGCACTCTTCTTTCCTTCCCTCTTTCTGAACTTGCTTTCCCTCTCTTCCTCTCTTCTCCCTTCTTCCCTTCTCTCTCCTTTCTCCTACTTTTTTTCCTTCCTTTCTTTTTCTTCTTCCTTTAATATTATAAACATGTTCTAAGCACCAGAGAATACAAATAAAAAACAAGCAGAATCTCTCCCATCAGAAGTTTTCTAGATGAATCTTCTACAAGACTCTCCTGACCAAAATGAATAAAAATTTACAAAACACATACAAAATCAAGTTGATGTTATTTTATCTAGTATTCAACAATTCCCTTCCACTGCCAAATGTATCACATATAAATGGTCTAATGTCAACTTATTTTTCAGGCCTACCTTATTTTCTGTTGTAAACCAAGTAGTTTTGATTCTTCAAAAGAGTTGCCCCATGCCTTTCAGTCAACGATCCGCAATACTAACAAACAATCTCAGACTGAAAGTTCTAAGTCTATTTTTTCATGAGGTAAGAAGACAACCATCTTTAATAATTGTAGAGCCTGAATTTCTTCCAAAGGTCTGGACCTATAAATATAACAAATATTATGTATTCCTATCACTTGTGAATGCGTGAATGATATTAAACCCATAACATTAAATTTTAAATTGTATATTGTTTTTCTCCTGACCATTTCATTGACTTATAATGAGCAAGAATGCCTATAACAACATGGAATTACTCATGCTCTCATTATACCTTTTATTTTTCCTCCTTACTTACCCCCGTCTTTGCATGCGTCAATCCTATAAAATATTTTTAGGGCCAAATAAACAACCATCTCTATGAAGCCTTTCCTGATCACTCAGAGGGAAAGAATTCCTTGTCCTCTTGCCTCTTGCCCACTAAGTACCCACATTTCAATATGCTATCTTTGTATTTTCTTAAGAATGAACTCAGGCACACATAAGGAGTGAGTATATCATAATCTTTTGTTTCTTGACTCCTAGATAATATTCCAAAGAAACCATGCGTTCGTTATATTATGATCTCTTAGAACCAAGGTTACCACAGTTGATAGCTCCTTTCTTGGTATTTTCAAGGAGCAAGATGAATAGAAAGGGACAAAAATAAAGACTTAAGAATAATAGTTTTTAAAGTTTTGAAATTGAACATGGGCTTTTATAAAAAGGAACCATAATCAAATGTAAATGAATAGTTTGTTCTTGGAGAAGGCTCTAAGTATCCTAATCCTGTTGTCTATGACAGAATGATATGGTTTTGCCAGCCTTACACCTTAGTAGCTGCTGATCTAATGATTCAAAAAGAGGAGGAAAAGCTTCCTAAATGATAATTACTCCATTAGCTTCCTTACGTGGGTCTAGAAGAATTTAATACAGAAAAAAAAAAGCAGAGTGGACATGGTGGCTCATGCCTGTAGTCCCAGCACTTTGGGAGGCTGAGGCAGGCAGATCTCTTGAGCCTAGGAGTTTGAGACCAGCCTGGACAACATGGTGAAAGTCTGTCTCTACTAAAAATACAAAAATTAGCCATGTGTGGTCCCAGGTATTGGGGAGGCTAAAGTGGGAGGATCACTTGAACCCAGGATGTTAAGGCTACAGTGATCCGAGATTGTACCACTGCACTTCAGCCTGGGTGACAGAGTGAGACTCTTTCTCTATGAAAGAAAAGAAAGGAAGGAAGGAAGGAAGGAAGGAAGGAAGGAAGGAAGGAAGGAAGGGAGGGAGGGAGGGAGGGAGGGAGGGAGGGAGGGAGGGAGGGAAGGAGGGAGGAAGGAAGGAAGGAAGGAAAGAAAAGGAAAGAAAGAAAGAGAGAGGGAAGCAAGGAAGGAAGGGAGGGAGTAACAGAGGGAGGGAGGGAGGGAGGGAGGGAGGGAGGGAGGAAGGAAGGAAGGAAGGAAGGAAGGAAGGAAGGAAGGAAGGAAGGAAGGAAGGAAGGAAAGAAAGAAGGAAGGAAGGAAAAAAGTAGAAACAAACCTTGGTCTGCTGATTTCTTTGGCTTTATACAAGAAATATGGACAGACAGTGAATATGTAAAATTAAGCAAATCAGTGGCTTTGGTTCAGTGAAGAAAGTTTTGGGGAAATGTTACTGTAGTTATAAAGATTGTGGAGATGCCACCACCACCTCTTTTCCCCTTAGACAACCTGAACTTGCTACATGTCAGCCATCTTCAGAATCAGCTTACCAAATCTTTACTTGATCCCCATCCTGAGTGAATAAGGATGTAAATACTTATACCTTAACTGACCTGGTTAGATCGTAACTTGTAAGCATCATCAGAAGACACACTCATAAGCCTTGAGATCTTAATGGGGGCACCTAGGGTTCAGGGGCAAGGCTGGGTGTCCTGAGGATGTGGCTTTTCTTTACCTATCCACAAGAAAAACAAAGTTTTGGATAAATATGCCACTAAAAATAACCTTGAGTACCACTGCTACGAAGTCTTCCTCCTATTTCTGATGCCTTCGCTAATTAATTTGTGAGGTGCTTAGCTCCACATGTAACTGATTCACTAAATTCTAAAAAACGGATATATTTTGTCTCTTCATTTAAGAAGCCATGCCACACTGTTCTCTCCAAGAGGGATCTCTGTCTTGATTCTTAAATGGAGATCTCCAGATTTTTTTGACTCAATTTCACATGTATAAGTATGAATTTAACCTCACAGAACATGAAAGAATTAAAATTGAAGAAACCATTTCAGATTGGTACTGCTAACAAGTTATAATGGATTCTGACAAATTAATCGTGAATATAACCACTTTTCACAAATAGCCTATCTTAAATGCAATTGCAATTAGCTTGTCTCCATACAATAACATAGTAGGTAAATTCATAAAAATAATTACCATTTTTATCACTCACTCTATTCCAGGCACTATGCAAAGCAGATAACGTTATTATTGGTAATCCCCACAAAAACCTTATATAGGTAGTAAAATAAGCCCACATTATAAGTGAAGAAACAGAAGGTAAGAGAGGTTAAGTAACTTGCTCTGTGTCCCACAACAAATATGTGACCAACCTGAGACTTAGATGCAGGCTTCCCTGACTCCGAAGCCCTTATTACTATAATGCTCTGCCTAATAAGCACCGAACAAAGTACAGAAAATCTTGAAGATCCTTAAACATCAGGTAGTATTAGTCTATACACGTAATTGTTTATTTAGTCATTAATAAAGTAATCCATCAGAATAAAATGTCTTATGGCCATTTTACGACAAGGTAATGAGAAGACAAATGCATAAGCTTTTAAATGCCCTCCGATATTTTCTTAAAGTCAGAATTTTTTTTTTTTTTAAATCCGTGTCAGTTATTACTAAGAAAAAGTAAAACTGAAAGTATGTGAGAGAGGGTAAATTTACTTATAGTACTCAGAGATGTAGCTGGGCAGGTTTATTACTTAGAGCGTTAAACACCGTTGATTGTAGATAAGGAAAACATCAGTGCGAATTCCACCGTAAGTCCATTTTTAGGATTCGGTAAACAAGTGTTTCAATTCTAAGAATGCTTTTGGTCATGAAAGAAACCGTGTATTTACTGGAAGTAATCAGCTTCAGGAGAGGGGTGGAAAATTCTAGGTTAAGCGCTCACGTTTGTAGTGTCCTATTATTCACATGTGTCATCTGACAGTCAACGTTCCTTTTATCTGTGATGACATAATGCTGGGTCTGGATGCTTGAGAGCAGCTTCAGGACAACCCTTACAAGTAATCAAAGTATTTTTACCTTGCGTTTTTGAAAAACTTGAAGGACACCTTACGATTTGAAATTACCTGCATTTTTGGCAATAATAGCAACCATTAATTCATGACAAGCTGCTCAAAAACCAATTCTATATGTGAGACATTCAAGTTACATGTCCAGAAATCTGGCAAACCTTTGTCTCAATGGCTAGAAATTACCTGTCTGAGGAAGTCAGTGAGCCAGATTATGTGACTGCTCTAACCTCATTCTTTCAGTAAAATCAGAGGTATAAAAAGATTCTTTGCTTCTATTTTTCACACTATATTTCTCTTTTTGATCTGCTTACTTAGTATAGCTCTTATGTTTATTTTTCTAAAGAGAATATGGCCCATATTTTTATATTAGTTTAATATTTCACCCTAACAAATGTTTTCTTTAGAAGACATTCCTGTCTATAAACTGAAATTCAAACCACAAAGAAAAAGTTTATTAAGAACAAAGTAAACTTTGTCAGAAATACACTAATTTTATTAATAAAAATTCAATTTACTGATTTCTCAAACTAAATTCAAAACACAAGTTTATCTCGTTTTTTTTTTTTTTTTTTTTGAGGCTTGCCTTAACAACTTATTCATTCATTTTAGAAAAGTCAGTCTAACTACACTTTTATATTAACCATACATGCCACTTCCCTTGATTGAAAAATGTTGTTAGGTTAAAGTCAGTTTTTTTTTTAAATTATGTTCTAAGCCCTAAAGGATAAACATTTATCCACTAAGACAGAAGGATAAAGATTTTAATGGCATCTTGCTTTAGGATTCAAAATAAATAAGGCAAAGATGAGTTTCCATCTTCTTAAGACTAAATTACAGAGATTAAAATATATAAACACAAAATGAATGTTCCATTTGCATATTATATTTCGCTCTTAAAGTTGATATTGAAGATTAAGGGTCACCATTTAATCCTCACTATCCTAATCCCTAAAATTACAAAGACAGGCATAAGTGCATGTCTGCTGCACTAAATTACCTTGAAAGAAAGCAAATTCCGGATGAAAAGGGAAGCATATTTATATTATGGTGATTTAAAATCTGTCGCCTAAACACATCTTCTCCTCTCGATCCATTGACCTAAATTGCACACTAAAAGCTTGTTTGTCTGCAAATGGGCAGCTAACACTTTGAGACAATCCAGAGATTCTTCACTTATGCAGAATCATGCCAACAATTTTTCTGACTACAATAAACACTGTCTTGTTCATATTCCACAGAAACAGAAATTGTGTTATAAAACAGAAGACATTCTTTACAGTTTTAAAACTATTTCCTGGATAGTTAATTATGAAAATTCACAACTCTGGATATAAGACGTTGTGGATAAAAAATATTTATAAAGATATTTCACTAAAATACTACCTAATCAAACAAAATATTGCTAATTTTGTTGAATTCTAATTCTTTTTTTGCATGTGTGAAAACAGAAAAGATGAGCTTTTTTCCATAGTTGGAAAATGCTTTATAGACAAGGATTAACTTCCTGGATGTTCTTGTAACACTTTCTGAAATCTGAAGTGCAGTACAACGAATTTTCAAGGCAAAATAAACTCAACTCACAGATTAATCTAGTGGCTCAAAATTCTACAAAATTCTTATTTTCTTTTGGAAAACACATTAATATCAATGTGCTTGTGTACCACAAAAACAGCATAATGGCATGGCAGAACAGTATACACAGTATACACATGGAAAAGATCAAATTTCTTCCTAGGTCCTGCTGATTTTGTCAGGTATACATTTACTTTATAAGGCAATTTTCTGAAATCACATTATATCTATCAATCAGATCATAACACTGGAATAGACTTGGTTCTCTATAAATCTGTTCTATCATCAATAGAGTATCATGTGTCTTCCTTTAAAATACGCTTCAAACAATTTTGTGTATCTCTGAAGAATGGGATCCCCACTGTTAAAAATCTATGCTATTTGTGTGCATATGTAACATTTTGTATAAATTCAGGAAATATTCTTATAACATGTTACAGTGTACTGAAGACTAAAATGTCTGTATTCTTGAATATATTTCAAAAACTACACAGTGTGATGTTAAATTAGCATGATGCTATCTTTACTACTGTAAACACATATTCAAGGATATTTCAAAGCACATTGAAAATGTTTATTGCAAATCCTCATTTAATGTAGATGTAAAAACTACAATGAAGAGATCTAATCATCTTAAAAGGGAGAGTACACTGCAAATGATCCAGTGATACTCAGCATTTCAGGGCCAAACCCCTGCTGTTTAGCCACAGTAGTTACAAAAGCAGAGTAATGAAAGCTGCAAAAATTATAATTAATTTTCATTAATTTTCATTCCAAAGAAATTATTCTGCTCTAATCAACTGCCTATCAAACGTCAGTGCAAATTATGCTAAAGAAAAAAAATATTAGGCCAGGTTTACAGAGTAAAATTTTCCTTATAATGTATTAGAATAAAGAATGCCTGTGTGGGAATTACTTTTAATGAACAACAAATTACAATTACTAAACTAAATGAACCATCTGCCTTTTTTTGTTTGTTTTCACAGCCTCACTGGTGCAGAATGCATTGTCAGCTTAATTCCCATTCAAAATGGCAGAGTGCCTCATCACCAGGCTCTCACGTCCATAACATTTTAACAGAAAATCTGTAACAGATGTTTTCAATTTTAGGAAGAGGACAAGTATGTTTTATAAATATGTTCTAAACATTAAAGACTGGCATTTATAATAATAAGGTACATGCCTTTTTCAGACTGGAGAACTGGGATAACTAAGTGCTCCTAAGCCCTAAATTAGCACATAAAGTATTCATAGAGCAATACCAATAAAAACAAGTCCTGATGTACTTTATTAAACATTTCATTCAAGTAAATGTGTTTTGTCTCTATCCTCTAATAGGTGATCATTTGTTTCAAAGGGGCGTGCATGAGGACATTCAATGAGGACATCTATTATCAAACCTTTACGGAAAGGTTTAAAGTGGTTAGCTGGATACATCATCTGGCATTGGCATAAAACATTAAAAATGGAAAATCAGTCTCTTATTAGCATGTGTCTCATATTAGCTGGACTTTCCCTGCTGAGGTTTGGGGACCATTATACTATAAAACACTTGGAAGATTGACTTTTATCAGGGTCATTTATGGAAGAGAAAATCCGATATGGGCATGATCTTAAAAAGAAGGAATAGCATATGAATAATATTTTAATATAATGCAAAAGAAATCTTTACTAAAGTAAATGAATATGTTTTCTTCATACTGCTATTTATGGCATTTACAAGTCGCACTGACTCAAAACTGCCAGGAGGGCGTGCTTTAAAATAGTTCTTTAACATCTGTTATTAAATTTTTTTTCTTCCTTTAAATGAAAGGTATTATCCTGACAGCCCCCGGGGCTCTGGGTCTCCATTGATCCACTATGCATGCACAACAGACAGGAGTGGTGCGAGCCTCTCACTACCACTAGTATGCCTGAGCACAGACATTGGGGATCAGGTCTAAGGGAGACAGGAGAACAGCTAGCCTTTCATATTTACCCAGTCCTTAGTTTCTCTGCTGAGATGACCAAAACAGAAAAACAAACAACAACAACAACAAAAAACTATTGACAAAACTGACAGTTTATTTTCAAAGAGCAGAATGGACTGGTCCTCTATCTTTTCATGCTTTTACTAGCATTGTTTCACTTTCATTTTAATTTAGAGCTTTGTACAATCCCATCCCCCTAACCCCCACTCCTGGACAAGCATTGGCAATCCAGATACCTTTCTGCAATTAAAAAACAAAAGAAAATTGTATTAGATTATTTCATGAGCTAGACACAGAGAGGGATATATGATTCCAGGCCTCTCCACAGGCTGGATGAATCTGTCTAAATAGTCTTTGCTTTGAGTGGATATTTAACTCTCATCTGCAGTGGGAACTAAAATGTGCTTCTTTGGAAAAGCAGCTTGCATGCCAGGGTCCACTCAGTGTAATGGTGTCTGCTTTGAAGATTATTTTAATCTCCCCCCACCCTTGTTCTGAAAGGAAAGACTGAAAAAAAAATGACAGCTCCATTATTAGAAATGCAGCTTCAGAAACAAACTAATGGAGAATCCTTAGAAGGTGTATTATTGAGGGAAAACCACAGTTTTTAAAAGCCCTTCCTTATTTTTGCATTTTTATTTTATCATAGGCAGTCATGCCTTCAAAACATTGTTTTTCATATTTCCTTTTTATTTTGCATTTGAATCAATGGAAATCAACTAAGGCATTTTTCCCTGTGCTTTATTTTCTTAATTTTACCCTACAGTTATGGCTGAGTTAGAGGCCAACTGTAGTCACTGCTTTTGAAGAACTTCAAGGGAATGTTTAATTTTAGGTAAAAATTACTTTCTGTAAATAAAATATATATGATAATGATATAGCTTATTAAGTTTTAGCTACATTTTAAGTTTATAAAATATTGTGGATATTAACAATTTAACAGCTATACTCCTTTAATGTATATATGACCTTAGATATCCCATAAAACAGACTGCCCTTCTAAAGGATCAAACAATTTTGAAACATAGTTACTTTTACCTGAATATGCCTTTATTAACCTACTAATACTGATGACATACATAATTATAAAATGTGAAAAAATTTAAATCATGGTAAAATATTCCTTTGTGAAAAATATTGTATCTGAGAATTTATTAGAAATTACCATATATGTTTCTCCTTACAAAAATGTGGTCATGGTCAGGCACGGTGCCTCATGTGTGTAATCCCAGCATTTTGGGAGGCTGAGGTGAGAAGATGACCTGAGGTCAGGAGTTCAAGATCAGGCTGGATAACATGATGAAATCCTGTCTCTACTAAAAATACAAACATTAACAGAGTGTGGTGGTGCACACCTGTAGTCCCAGTTACTCAGGAGGCTGAGGCAGGAGAATCGCTTGAACCCAGGAGGCAGAGGCTGCAGTGAGCCAAGGTCACCTACTTCACTTCAGCCTGGGTGACAGAGTGACACTCTGTCTCAAAAAAAAAAATCATAAATGTGGTACCAGCAATGGTCACATAAAATAAAAATTAATTCTCATATCCCACTATAAAAATGCTAGTTAAAATTAGTGGTTCAGTGTGGTCAGCATTCATTCATTTGATTCCAAAATATATATTGACACTCATTTTGTTAAATATTGATAGAAAATTGTTCTACTTTACTGATACTGAAAATGTGAAACAATGGACTTATTTACTTTTGAAACTTGAGATTCTTTTATTTCTATTTGTAATAAAATTTTTGCTCATATTCACAAACTGAGTAGGAAAGAAGTGAAGCAGCTCTCCTATTCACTCAAGCCCATGTACTCACTGGCCATGTACTGCTAATAGATGCATCACATCAGTCTCCCATTGCTAAGAAGATAAATGCCTTCAATTATACTGACTCTCAACTATAACTTGGAAAGGAAACAACCAATTCTTTCTTGACTCAGACAATGGGCTTCTCTTCCTTCTCCTCATCTCCAAACTTGACATTCACCTATTCAAATCCTGCTAGGATCAAGCCAAAGTATTCCTGTTTTGACCTACTAACTGTATTCTCTTTTAGCTGTAGAAGAGCTTACCACTAGGTAACTCTTTGTGGTCACTCTCTAGACAGTGGTCTTACATGTACAGGGTCTGAGAATCTTATGAGAGGTCTGGACACACTCTTCATAGAAAAAATGTATGCTTTTGTATGTACTCGGGACAGTCTCCTTCCACATCTTTCTAGATGTTTTATAAATATATATTTTTTATTTCTTAATTATTTATTTATCAAGAGAAACTATTTCTTAGCCCACATATTCATGTGTCATAGTTCAGAAACCCGAGTCAGTGACGAACTTCTAGGTAATTCAACCTGAAGAAATTCTTTCTATTCAAGGTCACTTTATACTATGAAAGACACCCACCTTTTTTGTCTCCTCAAAATCTTTCTCGGGTTAGTAATTTCTGTAGAAATCTGCCTATTCTTTCTTTCTTGGTTCAGCCACACCAAACATAGAGAGCTGTAACCCCCAGGGATACCAAGAATGTTCCAACCATGTGAATTCGCAGACGCCTGGCCAGAAGGCCACGCATCTGAGGTTTTGCCAAAACTTCGGAAACCATGGTAGTTACTGTCCTTGATATGTGTGCCAACCTCAACACCAATGTCCTTCCAGACAAGACTGATGGAAAAATGGATGGGTGCATGGGTCCCAGATGGGTAGCATCAGCTTTTGGAGAAGCGTATCAGTAAAGAACGATTATTAGAGCACAGTCCCCAGGAGAGAAGCCAGGGTTCACATCCCAGTTCCTCGAGTATCTGCATGACCCTGGGAAAGACACCTGACCTTGCTATACTCTATTTTCTAATCTGTACAATTGCATGTACTACAGTGTGCTGTTGTGAGGACCCAAAGAGACAAGGGACATTAAACATTTCTTGCTACATAAAACTTTAGCTAAGATGTAGCAGTACAATATGTAGAGTTTTATAGATGTTGTATTAGTTCTTTGTGTGTATCTCTTATCCCCAAGTCAAGGACCATGTGCTAATTAAGTTTGCATACCCCAAGGCATCTTAAAAGTAGTTTTATTTATATTTATTTATTTATTTCTATTTATTCTATTGTATTTATTTATTACTCTATTCTACTTATTCTATTTCTAATTGTTTTTATTATTTATTTATTCTTTATCACCCAGGCTGGAGTGCAATGGTGCAATCTCAGCTCACTGCAACCTCTGCCTCCCAGGTTCAAATGATTCTCACACCTCAACCTCCCAGTTGCTAGGATTACATGTGCCTGCCACCACACCCAGCTAATTTTTATATTTTTAGTAGAGATGGGGTTTCGTCATGTTGGCCAGGCTGGTCTTGAATTCCTGACCTCAAGTGAGCTACCTGCCTTGGCTTCCCAAAGTACTAGGATTACAAGTGTGAGCCACCGTGCTCAGCCTGTAAGTAGTTTTAAAAGTATACTATTGAAGAAAAACTCTTAATAAAGACATAAATTTTTTTAACAGCATATTATATGAACCAAGTTTGCAGAATGAATACATTTTCTTTAGAGTTTAAAACTCTTCAGTCATTATCTCTTTGTTCCTGTGGTCACAAAGCATTCCATTGGCCACAACTAAACTGGTTCCTTCTTTTTAAAAATAATACAGATGGTCTTCTTTGGGGGATGGTTTTAATATTGCCTGTCTGCCAAGAAGGAGACTCCTCAAGGTCTCCTTTGTCCTTATGATTCCAAGATGAATTACTTTTTCCAAAATCTTCTAATTCAGTTGTTCCAGAGGTAAATTAATTTTTATTAACAAATAGAAACACAAACAAACAAACACCAAGTTCTCCTTTGTTGCTTTGAAAATTGTTTTCTCCCAGTTACACAGAAGGATCTCTAGTTCTTTCTGACACACAGTACAAAGATTCACGTGGCCTAACTTCATGTCCCTTTATTATTTCATAGACTTCAGTCAATTCCGCTCCTATTCTTCTCCTTTTGAGATTTATTAATACCAGCCTTTAGTCATCTGTAAACCCGTACGGGCTGGCTGCAAACATTCCTGTTACCCTGGTCTGGAGCTTTTCAATCTGTTATATGTCTTTTGGGGTGAAAGGTTCACATCTATGATATTTCTGTTTTGTTCATGCTGATGCAATAGAATTTTATAACATACAACAAAGAGCTAGAATCTCAGCACCAGCATATGTAAAATTGTGTAAGGAGAAAAGGGCAAATCCCAGGACCACTGTAAGAGGCAGAGTCTGAGAGGCCCCATTCTCAAGCCATCTATCCCATGGGAGTACTTTTCCAATTAATTGGAATAATATGTCACCTAAATTGAACAACAGAAATCATCTTTGCTCTCTAAAACCATGAAAATTAGATATTTTGTACAAAAAGTAAGTTAAAAGGAGGCTTGTTAATTAACAGTTTAGCAGAATAATTTCAAGTCACAGCTCCCCACTTCACAAGCTCCTCTTCATTCCCAACCAAATAAAAACAAAATATTGTTTGAGCAGGACCATTGTTTCAGCCTTAATCCCATCAATTTACTAACAGATTCATTTAAGTTCTTACAAACAACTAAGCTTCCAAGCAAAAGGTACACACTGTATTTCTCCTCTTGTCTCATTGATGCTGGCTATCATTACAATTGTAATAAATCTGTAGGGCAGGGAATGTGGAAATGAACAGAAAATGCTTCCAAAATGTCTGCATTAATTATCTTTTTATTGTGATTGTATGTGTCCTACTAAAAGATTTTTAATTAAACAAATTCTTGCTCAATCAAACCCTTTAAGAAACACTAACAAGAGCAATTTCAGAAAGAAGGTTGATGGACCAATGCTTTAGCATTAAATTATATTTGACCTTGAGTATTAACATAGGCAATGAGGTCATATTCATCATCATGAGATTATTTGAAGGTCGAGTCTCTCAAATAAAACTTACATTTTCCTAAAACCTATGAACATGGTGGGAAATCTTCTGATCATCAGAACTAAAATCACTTATTTCAATAATTAATAGAACTAGTTGTGAAGATGAATATTTAAAGAGTCAACACAAAAGGGCCTTGATGATTCAGGGTAATCACTTCCCTAACGATTGGGGGTTGCTGTCCCAGACTGTGTTAGATGTCACTAATAACCTATTTCAAACCTGTGACTTTGCAAGGACCTCATTTTGATGGCCTAATAGTGTCAGACACAGATTTCAATGTTTAAATTATTAAAAATCATGATAAAGGCCGGTTCTTCCACCTGCATTGAAAGGGTGTATGCTCTTCCTTTCATCTCTTGATTAACATGGGGCAGACTTTTCAATTTGTGGATTAACTATACCTTTTACTAGTTCTTTTTCACTCACTGATTTCCTGCCTCTTGGCCATTTCTTAGCTCATTTTCATATCCCCCAGAGGGGAAAGAGAAAATTAAACTCAAACCTATGGAATTTGCTCTAATGAAAGGAAAAGGAAGAGATTGAAAACCAGTGGCTAAAATGAGGTTTGGGGATTTTCATACTTGCCTTGGTTCCAGTTAACCTAGAATATCAAGGGCCTACTTTATACGAAGTCATTTATCCTCCACCTCCACAACATGATTTAACCGTGACCAGGATGGGTAAGCTATTACACAAACCAGAACTTTTATAAAGTTTCTTAAATAAAATTATATTTAAGATGATAATATAAATCTTGAGACAGATATATATTTTAAGATGCAAAATTTCAAAAATACAACTTGGACCACACACACATCTGTTCTGACTTCAAAATTATTTTTATGTATTGGCCAATATATATATATACTATAACTGCTTAGAATGTAGTAAGTTTCTGCTTATTTGTTGCTTTTACTGATAGAGTATTCCAGCTCAAGTCCCCCAAAGGGTTAATGCTGCTGAGTGAAGATGAAATTCATGAGCATAATCCTAAACAAGTGAGGTGAAGTTCTATCAGGTCTATTTCAGCTATCAGGGATTACTGCTAGCTGTCTAATCCTGCTGAGCCTCAGGGAGGAACGTTCTATTGTATTTGAAATCCTGGCCAGGAAAGAACAGAAGGTTAAATGGGTGCCTTGCTCTGTAATCAAATATCACAGGCACTACTTATCTATTCAATGAACAACTGACGTAGAAAATCAATTAGGAACCAAATAGCTTCTTAGGAATTTCTACCCAGAAAAATGCAAGATTTTTTTTTAATGAATTTATTTGGTATGTTTTATGGTAGAACACTATGAATTGTGAAGTTCCAAAAGTTGTTTTAGCTGGTTTCTGAAATATGTATTCCTGTAGGCTCTAGAGCTTCTGTGCTATTTGCTTGCAAAACCGGGAGGATTTTAGGAATAATGATACCACACTCCAGGACAGAAACTGAGTCGCTTACCTAAGGAAAGGAGCAGCCATACAAAATCCAAATGAAATACTGTTAAATCTGGATAAAAGTTCTGAGCGATAATGCAAATCTGTATTATTATGTTTTTATTGAGATGACAAATAATTTACCTCTTCTTAAATGCATTCCTTCGACAGTGCATCATCATCTTCTATGAAAATATTATGAGTGGTGAAAAGGACAGGGGGAAAAAAAAGGTGGCTGCAGCCCCAAGAGCTCTTTGTTTCCAGCAGTAAGGGACCCCTTTCGGTGATCTGAAGGTTAACACCCTTGTCTCACTACTCTCATCCCCTACCTGTCACTCTGAGTAGATGTCACAGTTCATGCACACAGACAAACAGGCTGACCTGGCCAGTCAGCTTGACCTTGGACAGGCCTAAGATCAAATATGGTTATTAATATTGGGGACAATAAAAATGTAATCTTCCAGACACCAGAGAAGTGAGCCAGAAATTATGCACTTCCTGTCAATCAGAAGCATCATGACACTAAGCATTAAAATGTTCATCTGGACCCGCGCAGGAATTAAGATAAACTTCTTTTTTTTTCTGTTCTGCGAATGCTGTTGAGTTAAATTTGCTCAGGGCCTTTATATGCTCAACTTATCTGTCCTTACACTTTCAAATTATTTTTGGACTCTGCTTTATGAGAGTTTTTTTATAAGGTAATCTATTTGCAGGCTAAAGCAGATATAATTGGAAAAATATTGCCCTTTCACAGTCAAGGAAGATATTTTACAAATGGGATGGAATACTTTTAATACTCTCATTGTAGTTCAATGTGCATATAATTTTAACCATGGGTTCTCATTCTCTATAATTGCTATTTCTTATTTCTCTTAGAATATATCCATAATATGGGCTAAAAAAGGGAAATACAAAAAAATCACTTAAATGCCCCAGCAAATACAAAACGTGTAACAGTAATAAATGTATTACTATCTCAAAGTGCTACTAAAATGAAAACAGATATTTAATCTAATATTCCTTCCATAATTTATAATATCATTTCCACATTCCTCTTGATAAGATGGTTATGCGTCCATTATAATTTGGCCAAAATCTCTGATAAAAGAATATCAATGTTACCAATAAAAATGTAGTTTGAAAATCATCATTAACTTTCTCCTTAAGGACAGATCCAAAACAATACAAATAAAGGAAACAAACATATTCAGTTCCTGAGAAGAACTTGCAGTCTGCACTACAAATGTTACATTTTAGCAAAGCAATAAAATCATTTTCTTTGAAGAAAAGATAGGCTGTTTTGATTTTTGTTGTCTGCAAATTTCCAAAAAATATCTTATTTTAAAATGTATTAGGACTAATGTATCTTAATGAGATATTTTTGCATATTAAACTATTTATTTGAGCTCTTTGTGAAGGTGCACTCAAGGCCTTCATACCACTGCCAGGAGGACTTTACAGGGTATGTAGAATTATGTTACAATAAACTACCCCACTCTTTTAAGCTTCCGATATTTTATATCAGTTACTTCCTCAAGCAACATAAATCTATTAATGCTTTAATTTGTGACACTGCTAACTGGTATTAACAGATTATGACTATGAAATGTCCTTGCAATTGTCTGGCCCAGGAGGATTATGTTTGTCATAGCAGTGCCAAACGTTTTAGGTCACACAAACATACAATATTGTACTATGTGTTTTAGTTAAGCACAAAGCTCAAAAGGTTTATAGTGCACTGATGTTTGCTCATTGATCATTATCTTAAAATAGCAAGGCAGTGTAAGAATGCTGTCTGCCCTTCACTGATCTATATATCAACTGGTAATGATCAGTAAGCAATCAAACCTATCAATTATTGGCAAAGTCTTGAAATAATTGGTTTGATTTTTAAAAAAACCAAATAACTCACCTGTTTCATTAATCTAAGTTTTTCACTCTGTGGGGAAGGGTCTTGATTTGTTTATGTCTTTCGTGAAACATAAAGCTATATTGCCAATGGAACTCAGATATAGTGTGACACAAGCATTTTATTGTAGATTCATATTTTAAAACATAGCTCTTGTGGCCAGCACAGAACTGGTAGACTATTTCAAGTTGATCTGCAGAAGTGGTAGTTCTTTATGAAATGGACAAACATTAAATTTTTAACTTATAAGTAAATGCAGTAACTTTTCCAGAGTAAAGTACTATGACAATGTACATCATGTGTATCATGATATTGGGTACCATACTTATTTGCTTGTTTTTAGCACTGGTTGTCAAGGTAGCTGCCAATGCATCTGTATTGGATATTATATTTGGGAGAAAAGTGTGGGTTACCATTTAAAGAAAATTGTCAAATTATAGAACATACAATACAGAGTTCCCTTTCATACACAGGATAAAGAGCTATGCATACAATATATACACCTATCGATATCTACACATACACACCTCCCATATGCCTGTACACACAGATTTATACCCATATCCAAAGAGACAGAGAAAATATATGCTGCTATGAAGTGAAACTCCCAAAACAAACCTCAGAATCTGCCTTCCTAGAATAGCAAGAAAATGAAAAACTGAAGAATTGTTGCAGTGAGTTACAAATGAGCATGTAACCCAGTGGGCTTGTGAAAGTTGGCTCTCCTGAGACCTATAAGATTCCTGTTTGGAAAACAGACTATATATCTGCTGCCCAGGAATATCTTCATGTACAAAGGAAGTGGATTTCTGCAGCTATGATGAGGCAAAGCATGATTCCAAAAATTTACCAAAAGGATATTCTTACAAAATTCTATCCAGAGGCCTTGGGATTTTTAAACCAACTTCTGGACTCAGAATATGGTGTCTTGGCCCCACAGTTTACTAAAGTGCCAGACCTTCAGTAAAAGAATGGCTCTATTGTACAGAAAGGGTTTCTGTGAAAAGGCTTGCCATTTTTCCTACTGCAATGAGATTTTGTATATCAAAACATGCCAGACTCTTGTCCTAAGAGGCAAAACAATGTGAAAGACAGAGGGTAATGCCATCAATGACTTACGTGGAAAGAGTATGCAGCATCAGCAGACCCTAGAAAAATCCTAGCCTGTCATAGGAGAGGATTCACAGAGAAGAGCAGTTTCTCTCTTCTCAAGATGAGAGGAACAGATGCCGATGGAGCTAAGGTTAGTATAATAATCCTGTTCACCATCTTCTCTGGGACCCTTTAGATCTACAAGCAACCTTCAAAGTTTTCTAGTCCAGTGATCCCCCAATTTGACTGATTATCACTATCATGACCTTGGAATCAGGATGTTTTAAAAGTTACAACAGGTTAATCTCCTTCAACCTTCACTATTATATTCTGTACAGATTTGTCAACTGGATATACAGCCATTTCTAGAATGCTTTTTCACATAATCATTGCATGACTTCAGAACGTTTGAAAAGTACTTCCTTTCTGATAAAAACCTCAGTGGTTAAAGTTTTTTGGATTTTGTTTTCTATGTTTGATAGCCAATATCGAGAAAAGTCCATTCATTTCAGCCCAGCCAGCCTTTCTAACTGCTTCAATACATGGTCCCATTCAAACTCTTCATTTTCCCCCAAGAATAGAGGAAGAGTTCCATGTATACAAATCGCAAGGTACTGATGACACAAGTGTTCCAAATCAAAAGTACTAATCATATTATCTATTTACAGTAAGTAATCACTTCCTTGTTTAATAAGTGATTATATGTTTAATGCTTTACTGCCTCTTCCACTAAACCACTAACTCCCCCAGAGCAAAGCCTATGTCCATCTTGCTTGACGCCATATCCTTATTTCCTAGCATAGAGCCTGAGAAAGTGGGCTCTCAATGAATGAAAACATGAAATGAGTAATCAAATAAGAAAAAAAAGCAAGAGAATTAAGAGATATTTAGTTATTTCTCTATATATAATTTTTACTCTGCTTCCTGTTTATAAGAAAAACAAACTTATTTTCATGGATTAAACAAAACAATGAAAAATAAGCAATCTGACCTACATAACTATATCAGTAATTTAAGATGAGATATGTGTTCAAGCTCAGCATAAATTCAGCTCTGAGAACTGCAGAAGTGATTAAGTTTGGACTAGATCTCAAAGAGCATTCAGTTAATGCTAATTTTCTAATTCTAATGGTAACTCGAAACCCGTTTTACAGATGAAAAGATTTTTGTATAATCCCGAAGGCAAAAGAAAAGTAATGCCAGACACAGAAACTTTACACATTCATTTTTCAGCTTTGAGTGTCACTTACTACTGCTCATTTGCAAATTCTCACTTGGCTGACTTGAAAACTGGTATTTAAAAGTGTAAAACACAGTTCCTTTTCTGTGGGTAAACTTCTAAGAAAGAATATATATTGAAGTTAAAGCATAAAAGGATACACAAATAGTTATTTTCTGTGAGCTATATTCACCCTGTTTCAAGTAGATGAGTATGGTTACATTCCTCTTCAAAGCAAATTTCAATTGAAGGCCAATTGGGGAGATAAAGTAAAGAATGGCTTTTCAGGAATGACAAGCCCTAGATATAATAGTATAACTAAGTACACTTACAGAAATTTAAAAATAAAGTGCCTTCTCAATAATAAAAAAGCAGAAGATATCTCTAAGTACAAAACGCAGCACCAATAGAGTGGACATACTGACAAGACATGAGTAATATTTTCCACACATAAGAAAAGCTTTCATCTCAGAATACTATTTTCAAAGCCATTTTTGTTCCTCAATTAAAATTTACAGAACTCTGTGGAGTGTTTTTTTCTCCATTTACTAATATATTAACTAAGGTACAGAAATGCTGGCAAAACAACAACAACAACAACACATAAAGTGTGAGAAAGTCAGTTGGACATCTTAAGACAGAAAATGCCTAACCTTCTTTTATACTTCTCTTGAGTTACGGAGAGATATAGGCAGGTATTTGTGCATATTTTTTACTCTCTTTCTCTGAAACATTCCCCTATACCCTCCCATCATGTTCTATATCCAGTATATTAATAATGGGAGGATATCAAAATTGATATCCATCTCATTAAAGCTTATTAAGCTCATCGAATGTTCATAGACATAAATACTGAACTAGGCAGTCAATCTTTCCGTTTTTCTGTGTTTCAGACTCAAAAAAGCTGATGCAGAGAATCTTTTAGCATATGATATAGTAGAGGAGCTTATCATGTTTTCTTGCATAATTTTCCTTTAACTCGTTTTAATGGTAAAAGAGAAAGAAGAAATTATGCAATGATAATGCTCTGACAATAGGAATATTGGCAGCCCTTGCCTGATCTCATCATAACCATATCAGTGACTCACATGAAGATCTCCAGAAACTGAAAACTTCAGGAAACATTAGTAACTGTTTCAAACAAATAGTATTGGGCCTGAAATAGCTATAGACAAAACAGTAAGACTTACCAACATTGATTACTACACCAGATATGAGAAAGAGGCTTATTCATACTTTTATACCCATACAAAGAAAAAAAAATCCTATCAGAAAGCAAAGTACCAAGCAATATTTCAGTTCACCCATACACTTACTATTATGAAAACATAAAAATCATACATACAGTCACAAACATCCCATCGGTGGAGAGGTGAGGGCAAGAAAGAGAGGAAACTTTAATTGTACTGTTACTGTACATTATTTCTCGACATTGTGACATCTTTACTGGTATGGAAAGAGTCACTGTTTGTCAGTGTTCTACAAAGCAGAAATCTGTTTTTTCCCCAAATACCACAAGAAATCTAAATATTCTCTAAATAATACACAGGATTAAATACTACTAAAGTGTGTTATATAAAGCACTAAAAATGTCCTTACAAATTTCTGGAATTCAGAAAGGCTGTGAACAGGGACAACTCTTAAAAAAATAATAAAGCATGGAGAAAAAGTGTAAGGTATTTGTTTCTTAAAACTGGTGAGCTTCTTGAGGACAGGAAGAAGCTCACCAGTTTTTCCCTTGTGTCTGTCTCATTTTCCTTGGTGCCCAGAACAGAGCATTTTTAATCAATGAGGGTAAATAATCCTCTCTGTATTACTGGAACATCAAACAACATATATTTCTGTAGAATTAAGCTGTAATAAATGTACCAATTTTTTTTCATTCCTACAAATATGGCAAATTCAGTCTGTAGATATTTTTCAAAGAACCATAGTATGAATCAAACAAATGATTCACATTCAGACTTTATGAAGAAATAAAGCCTACATATTGTTACAAGTGATTTTTCTAATTTGTCAGCCCTCACTTCTTCTCCCTCAAAGACTGTAAATCTCTACTCTTCTCATCATTCATTCTTTTCTTCCTGCCTCAGAGGATACATGTCCTTCTCAAAGATCAACTATTACAGTTGCACCTGTATTCCCATCTGCTTCTGGCACAAACAGGGCCTTCCCTTCCAGGTATCCCTGCACGAGGTGGCATCTTCACTGTAATAAATCGTCCTATTTAACAATGTGGGAGCTGGAACCAGACTGTCTGAGTTCAAGCCCTGACTCCTTATCACTGTTACTACTAGCTATGTGGTGACCTAATATACATTAAGATTTCATTGCCCCAGTTTCCTCTCTTCAAAAGTGGGCATAACAACAGTACCTGATTTGATAGGGTTTCTGTGAGAATTAAATGAGTTGATATATTTAAAGAACTTGGGATATTATCTTTACACCAAATAAGTGCTCAATATATGCTAGTGTCAATTTTCTTACTGAGCTAGTCAGCCAGAGAAGAGCAGAAGATGGGTAAGAGACATTGAGAGAATGATACAAATTGGAAGTATTATTTAAAGGAAAGGGGAGAAGGAACAAATCAGGCAAAAATTAACAACAGATTGCTGTAATGAGAATCCAGTTAATTTTACTGACTGTCAATCCAGCTGTTTCACTGGTAGGTATATACCCAGAGAAAAGAATGCATATGTCTGATTAGGATAGTTACCTCAGAAGATACAGATTTGCTTTAGTCTTTGAATATAGCTTCTTGTTTTAGGGATGCAGGGATTATTTTGTTTGGGTTGGGGTAAGTTTTGTGAGTTTTATAAGTGCATGCAAGTGTAAGTATCTATTGATTATTAATTATGTCCTACAAGCATGAATTCAATTAACACCTTGTGGTTAGGATGTTGGCCAAGATATCCAATTTAGGTGTGATCATAGCAAGGAGTTTAAGAAAGTCAACAAAACCTTGTATATGAATATTCACAGCATCACTTTCCATAATAGACAACAAGTGGAAATGATCCTAATGTCCAACGGTTGATGGGGAATAAATAAAATGTACTATACCTATGCAATGGACGAAGTGCTATACATGCTACTGCACAGAGGAACCTTAAAAACATTATGCTAAGTGAAAGAAGCTAGTCACAAAGGACTCCATATACTGTGATTCCATCTATATGAAATGTCCAGAACAGGCAAATCTATAGAGGCAGAAAGCAATTAGTGATTGCCTAGGACCGGGGGAGGGAGGATTGCGGATAAGGAAGCTAAAATGGTACAGGATTTCTTTTGGGATGATGAAAATATTCTAAAATCAGTTGTGGTGATGGCTACTTAATTCTGTAAAAAATATTAAAATTATTGAATTGTAGCCTTTAAATGGATTAGTTGAATGGTATATGAATTATATCTCAATAGAATTGTTGCAAGCAAAAAAATGAAGCAGCAAAGCAGAAGACAATGGTCTCACAATTCATTGCACTGTCAACATGGTAGATTTTGTAGCATGTCACTTTAGTCCTTTCCCTTTCTAATACAGAACTGCTTTCTTAAATCTTCTAGTCACATTTTCCTATATAACTGCATACTTCAATATTGAGGTTGCTGTCTTATTTCATCATTTTCCCACTATGGACGTCTCATCTGACAGTTGATCAGTTTAAGAAGATACTTGTTTGGGCTACCTAATACGCTGAATTTCAAGGATGTCTCTAAGTCTAAGAATCTTGTGGTATCTACTATGTCTTTAAGACCAAACAAAAGAACAGAGTGTTAATTAGGTAGACAGTAATTTCAGAAAAACTTTACTTTTAAAAATATTTTTAAGAAAATACTTGGTGCTAAAGTCTTTGCAAAAGAATACCTGCTCCAAGGTTGGGAGCAGGACCTGCCTTTTCTAGGACAAAAAAGGCTTAACGTGCTCCCACAGTTAGCAAGACCATTTGCTTTTTGGAGAAATGATCACTTTTAGCAAATCATATCCTGTTCCTTGATCCTTTGATTAGTCATGTGTACACACAGAACTGATTTCAGTGCTTGTTGACGAGTCTTGCACAACATCATCAAAGGTTTATTATCTCTAGGAACTGAGAACACTTACAGTGTGCAGGAATAGATTGCTGTGATCTACTTTAAAACAAAATAATGATTAACCATAATCTTCATCAATTTTAATACATTTTTATATATTCTATTCTCATTCTTCTCTCTCTCCCTACACCTCTCTCTCTCTCTCTCACACACACACACACACACACACACACACAGTTAATCCTAAAAATGTTTGGACAAAAAAAATATAATAGGTCTCCTTGGATATGTATGGAAAGTATCATTGAGGTACTGGAATTTGGCCTTTTTAATCACTTGACACAGGGTATCTGAACAGATCCATGTTCCACATTCATTGAAAAAACTAAATTGTCAGTTTTTGGAAAAGTTTGTGTGTGTGTGATCAATTTCAATGCACTTCTGTATCAATCATTTGCCAACAAATTAGCAAGCTGCTGTAATGAAAGAGGTAGTCATAATTCTATGGGAAGGAAAAAGTGGCCTGGTACATGCGACAGAAACTTACAACTAAACATTATATCGGACATTTAAAACAGAAATGTGAAGAAAACTGAGCAATAGTATAATCAGGAAGAGTTTCTTGTTTTGTGACTTAAAAATAGTACCTCTATCTATGCTAAGAATCAATGCTCTAAAAGTTAAACAGCTCTTCAAAAATCTTACTTAGTTGTTCTAATAATTACAGAATTAAGAGAGCCAAGACTATTTTTTTCTAAAACAAAGTTATTTGTAAATTCCCCTTGCATCCATTTATAAGGAATTCAGTTATGAAACTGGGGAGTAACTTCTCAGGAAATACTCATCATGGAAATAGTTGGTACTTCTATTCCATCCAAATGTGTGGGTTTTTTAAAATTACCCAATTTTCTAATAAAAACAATAAATCAAAAAATAATAAACCAGAATTTGCATTTAGACATATGACTTCTCAAAAGATATCAAAGGGCTTCTGTTAAAAGAATAGTGATAGTCAGACCCACATAGTAAACAAGAGAGAGTATTCTCCATTTATTGTGTGATGTAAATTCACACAATAAAATAAATTCTAAAAGGCAAATTTTACCTTTATATAATTCCCATTTTAGTATGTTAATCTTTTTCAAAAAAACACTATTTGGCTTAAAAAGTGGTAATGATTTTCCTCCTTTTCCATCACTGGTACCACCTACTCTGTTACTCAGTAGTAAGTGCTGAATATATGTTGAGTTGAAAAGAGATGTCTTGTAAACTGACTTTCTTTCAGAGGTGTCGGCAATTAGACTTGCTACCTGATTTTCTGCAATTGAGCAATGAATAATTTTAGGCCCTAAGGATATACGCTAGTGTTATTCTCAGGCCTGCCAAACGAATAGTTAGAGATATTTTAAGTCTTTTTAAAATACTGCACATTACAAAATATCCTTACAGGCTGGATGCAGTGGCTCATGCCTGTAATCCCAGCACTCTGGGAGGCTGAAGGGGGTGGTTCGCTTGAGCCCAGGAGTTAGAGACCACCCTGGGCAACATGGCGAAACCTCATTTCTACAAAACATACAAAAATTAGCCCAGGGTGGTGGCATCTGCCTGTGATCTTAGCTACTTGGGAGTCTGAGGTGGGGGAACTGCCTGAGCCCAGGAGGTCAAGGCTGCAGTGAGCAGTGATCACACCACTGCACTCCAGCCAGTGAGACAGAGCAAGGCCCTATCAAAAAAAAAAAAAAAAGAAAAAAGAAAGAAATCCTTACATGCATGCTTTACACACACCAGCCATAAATATTGGGAGTGTCCATACTGTTAACAATTATGCTATGCCAAGCTAAGACTATTCTTACTTTCCAGTAAAAGAACGTTTCCTTAATAGATGAGGTCAACTGCAGCAATGTCAGTGACAGTTTTCTGTAGGATCAGGTAGCCACATTCAGGGAGGCAAGATTTCTCTAAACATCTCTAACTCCAGTTAACATAAGTAGTTCTACCAAGACTTTGGGCTTTACATTGAAATCATTAGCAAATTTTGAAGAGGAGAAGAAAGGAGTGCATTAGCAACATATGATGGTAAAAATAATCCATCAAAGTAACATGTAAAAGTAAGATAATAATAATAATTAAAAACAAGATGATTTTTTTAAATCCTAAGAAGTACTAAGTGAACACAGCTTCCTCCAGTAGCAGTAAGGATATCAGGAGAAGGAGAAAGAGACTCAGGCTCTAGGCAGTATGTGGATTGTGCTTTAGTTGTTCTGGCCTAGTAAGTTAAATGCTTAGGGAGGCACATTCCCTCTTTCAGGTCAGCAGGGTACCATTTAGTACATTACTGCTGAGGTACCCTGGTGACCTGAATGAATTAATGCAGCTTCCAAAGGTGCTTAACTTGCAAACACTGAGAGCTCAGGCACTAGAAGTGATAAATATTCTATCAGTCCTTTCTGTTTAATATACCAAACACCCAAACATGCCAGTAAAAGGAAGACTTTTAAAGTGAAAAATCTCTGTCATCCCAGGACATACAGCAGCTAACAGTTTTAACCAACAGTTTCTCCTTCTTGTTCATAGGTGACCCAGTGGATTTAAGTTCGTAATCTCAGAAGATTCATGTACACAAAACTACCAGCCAGCTCTTATTGCTTCTGTAGTACCCTTAAGAAAACCCACTGGCTTGAAGAAGTGAAAGGGGGCTACAAAATGATTAAGCCCTAGACAAAATTATAAATTTTGCTTCTGAGGTCCCTAGCCTTTCGCTCCCTTTCCCATAATCTGCTCTTCCTATCCTCAAATATGGAAGTTTTCTTAATTAAAAAAACTTTATTAGTGTGGGGTAGGGGCAGGAGCCGAAAAGAGTCCAAGGTTAGAATTTTGGCTCAGCGTCTTACTGTCTATAAGGACTCAAACAAAACATTTTTCTCTGACTCTGTTTTCTCATATGTCAGAATGTAATAATAGTATATAGCTGTTAGGAAAAGTATGTGAAGTAATGTACATAATTTAACTTATACGATTGTTGTCAGTATGTTTTCTCCAAAAAGCAATGCCATTGTAAAAGGCAATAAATAAATAAGTCAATTAACAGTATGGTTTCACCGTTGACAGGTTATCTGGCATCAGGAGTGATTTTTTTTTGTAAAATTATTCTGAATATCCCAAAAATTATATATAGACAATAAATTGCCAACTCTATCCATAAATGAGGCTCTTCTTGCAACAGGACATGTAATCACAGACTACAACTCATTATTTTAAAGCCCTAAAAGCTTTCCTCCCAACTGGAGTTAATTGATAACAGTTGCATTTATCAATAGATTATTTCTTCCCACACTTAGTCCTATATTTCAATCATTTTATTAGCAGATATCAAGGAACAAATAATTCTTCAACCATAACCTTCTTCTGCACTACTCCTTAAAAATTGCTTGATGGACAAATATAGTCCGACCACTAACTCCTTAAGCAACAGGAAAGAGAAATGTATATTTTATGCTAGTACTTCCAATGAAATAAAGTCTGTAGGAAATTCTACATCAAAAGAATATGGTTTCCATTCACTTTTATATTTATAGATGCACATTTAATACACGTAAGTTCGAGATTACAAAATTTCCTTAAATATAAGGGAAATAAAATGTTAATAAAATGATATAAAACCATGTGAAACAAAATGTGGTCACAACAACTGTTATTATCTCTGATAACACTCTAACTGGTCATTACAATAATGTATCTTTAAGCAGAGTGCTCATTGACCTTACTGTACACTGAATTTACAGAGGTTTTCCAAAAGTCATACTACATTTGCATTCTGGTTATTTAATGGGGTGGATCATAGTTGTAATTAGACACATTTTGCATTCTTTTTTCTTTTTTTGAGACAGATTCTTGTTCTGTCACCCAGGCTGGAGTGCAATGGCGGGATCTCGGCTCACTGCAATCTCCGACTACTGGGTTCAAGTGATTCTTCTGCCTCAGCCTCCCGAGTAGCTGGGACTACAGGCACACATCACCATGCCCAGTTAATTTTTGTATTTTTAGTAGAGACAAGGTTTCACCATGCTGGCCAGGCTGGTCTCGAACTCCTGACCTCGTGATCCGCCTGCCTCTGCTTCTCAAAGTGCTGAGATTACAGGTGTGAGCAACCGCGCCTGGCCTGCATTCTTTATTACATGGTTTTCTTCATCATATTCTAGGTGATTCATTAGTAGCCTCATCCTCATGTTAGAAAACTATGTATATGTCTGAACTAGTAGAAAAGCTCTATTATGCCCTCAAGTTCCCGCCAAAATCCTTGTCTAAAACTGATCAATAAAGTCTTGCTATGCAAAAGAGCAATAAGAGTAAGCCAAGACACAGAAGTGACATTATACTACATCTACTGATGATTCAAAAGACCACTCACATGAAGCCCTTTTACTAACCACTGCTGAAAAAAAGCATGGAAACCTTTGATGACTAGATTCATAGATTTATCTCTGAACAACTTTAATGTCCCCGACATCTAATCACCAAATCTAACCCATAATATTGGTGAGCAGAATGAGTTAGGAAGTATCACCTTAGAAAACTCTTGTCTCTGAGCAGCACTTAGAAAGATGCCTTATATTCCATCACGTTAATGGGACACAACCACTGTACCAGACACTTCAAAACCATTCACATAGTAAGGGTTCAATAAGTGCTTCTATATTTACCAGAAGTACAAACTGGGATATTGTTTGTGTATTCTACAAACAGAATGGTGGCCCTTGTGCCTGTTATACCGATCTCCATCCTCCTAGGTTATGGAATTTGTGCAGGTGTTTCCTCATGCTTATTGGTGGCCCTGTCTCCACGCCTGTCCTTCACTTTTTGAACAAATCAAACCCTCCTATATGCTCTCCTGGAATACACTAATAATTTGAGGGGGGGGCAGGAAGAAAACACCTTTTAAGTCTTGAATTTTCTGAAAATGAACGAATCTCCACATCTAACTGAACTCAGCCTGAGCAGAGCTTCAGACTCAAGGCAAACTTGGTAAAACATTTCCAGCAGAGTTCAGGAAGGCCAGATGTTCTGGAAGCAAAACTACGGTCATTATACACATGCCAGCTCCTCCTCACTCCACCCAGGGCCAAGGCCCTTTCAGCAGTGTGAGGCCTGGTTAACATATGACTTTGACTGCATTATGGCATGGCATAGCAGCACCCACTTGAACATTTCAGCAATTTTCAACAAGGTCCAATGACAAGGACTATTACATTTAAGCCACAGAAACACACGGGGAGAGCACATTAATTATGAGAGAACACCTTTGTCTGCATTACCTAAACGATGTCAGGGTGGGTGACAAATGAGCAATTTAGCACTTTTGATTAAATCATCCCTGCACTTCATATGAAACAGAATGACCACAAGTTACACAAAAAAATGTAATGTGAATCATACCGTGTGAGCTGACATAAGTGCGAGCGATAAATTGTTGACTTTGTTTCTGAAGTGTGGTCTGTTGTGGTGGTGGTGGTGGTGTGTGTGTTTGTGTGTGTCTTCAGGAGCAAATGAAGAAAGCTCTTAAAGAGGGGCACTGCCCTACCTTAGCCCAATCCTGACATAATCACTCCACTCCACATAAACATTAGACATTTCTCCAGATTAGGTAGTTCCTTTTTAAAAAGTGCATGCTGAAGAAGACTTCTAAGTCAATTACACCTTTGAATGCATGACTCTGCTTTTATACACAGGCTTCATTCCCCTTAGATAAAGGAATACTAGTTTTCTGTGGGGAATTAGATAGGTAATCTTGCAACATGGAATGTTTCCATGAAGAAAAGGGAAGACCTAGATGGGGTAAAATAGTAAGGATTTCAGGAAAACGGAAAGGAGCATAACAGTTTATGCCTGATGTGTAGGGAGACAGTGGCATTGGTGAAGAAAAGACATACAGAAAATAGAGTAGGAAGGCTCCAATGACACATTTTGCTTTCTTTAAATTTTGTCTGGATTTGATAACAATTTCATGCAGTGAGAAATTCACACAGTGTGAAAGTCCATATTTGTGCTGAAGTGGCCATGTTATAATACATAGCTGTGCTTCAGCAAAAGTCAAGCTTAAAACAGAAGTAGACGTAGTCGATAGGGCTGGCCAATTAGATCTGATCTGAAAACACCAGTGATTTACTAGTTGCTATTAGCGAACCAACTCCTCTTTATTTAGTCTGTGGATTTATTAGTTATAAGTATTAGGCAAGTATGTACTATTCTACTACAGAAACTGTTTTTCTCAATCTTTGTCCTGTCTATTTATATGAGAATACAATAGAATAGTTTGAATTGTGATTTGTTTTTTTAAAACAAATCCTGCAACTGGAATTAAATTTCCCACTGCATTTCAACCTTGAAATGAGCATAAATCTGAAACTAATACAGAAGTGCAAAAATTTTCATATTCAGCTTAATGTTTAGCAACAGAGAAGAATAACTTTTGTTTATCTCTGAAAACAGCTTTCTTCATCTAAACAAATGAGTAGAATAAGATTAAGAAAAGCTTGTTTTGGTGTCTTAGATACACACACATATTCCAATTTCTTTTCACACAATGACTTTTATGTAAATGTGTACCACACAATCTCCTGACCTCCTTTACCATCACACAGGGACAATGGCAGTTCAATAATTGAAATGGTACATATCTGGTATATTTGATTTTAAATTGCAAAGTTGGACTCAGGCCTATTGAAATGAAAATATCTGTGACTCTTTGTTAATTCCAAATTGATCAGGTTATTATTGTCTACTAGGAAAAAAAAGTACACAAATGTAGGCTAACCCAGTTATTACATTTTTTTTCCTTTACACATACTTTCCCAATATGCCTCTTTGCATTCTTCTCTGTGGGCCTCCCCACACCTTGATTTTTGTTCTGAACCAAGATTCTTTAATACACAACATGGATAATGAGAAAAACCCAAAAAATGCTCCATAGGGGAAACCTTACACTAAAAGTTACCTAGGTCTAAATCCCAGGTGTGTTCCTTTGCTCACCATGGAGACAGGCAATTTGTTCATTGCTTTCAGTCAATTTGAAATCCAAATATGAAAAAGGCATTATGGAATTCGACAGATTACTCTGCTTCACTACTAGCAGATGCAGAAAGGGGAGGAAAAGGTACTATAATTAAGGCTGTGACTTTGAACAAGCAAAGGTGTGAACACCTCACTTATAAATAAATATAATATTAAAAGAGCGGCTGAAGTACAGGTGCAGCAAGAGTATTTATATGTCCTGCACTGAATGATGACTAGACCAATCAGCTGGCCACAGAAGTCTCCGTCATACTGAGCCTAGAACAAACTAAACTGTAAATCCAAAATATTGCCAGTTTCAGTTGTTCTTTCTCAATTTAAATGTGTAGTGCTATGTGGTTTTCATTATACCTTTTTATTAGACTCTTTAGAAAAAGTTTGAGATCATTTAAGGGGTAGACAAAATTACAGTGCATTTTTTAAAAATAAAGACTGGGAGTAAAGGCATTCCTTTAACTTGTTCCTTAGTTTATTCATTAATCCATCACTCATTCTACAAATCTTTATTGAGAACCAATTATTTAATCAATTGACTAATATTTGTAAAGAATAAAAAGGCATGAAATTAGAAGAATATAATTAAATCTAATAAACTGGTTAGCTGAGAGACCACTGTTTTATACACACACACACACATACACACACACACATTCAACTTGCAAGGTTGATTGTAGCTATCTATACATTTTGTATTTATTAATCTCACTTTAAATACACATTCAAACATTAAAAGCAAAGATTATGGGCAATCTTCAGTTTCATTTTATTGTTTTATTTTCCTAGAGCAATTCTGTTTCATTAATATTTCCAGAGGAAAAGTCAAAATTTAATAGTGCTTAGCAATTCAGAGAATCGCACTTGAAGAAACGAGTAAGATTTTCTTAACAGTAACAAGATTGCTTTTAAAAATATTCCAAGGAAAATAATGCTGCCAAAAAATGAATATAGCTTTGTTTGTTTTTGCAGTCATCATTAGCAATAGACATAAAGGTATTCTTTTTTTGAGTCCATATGGAAAGATCATCAACACATTCTGCTTCTGGGTTCTTTGCCAAAATACCTTAACCCACAAGCCTTCTACCTTATACATAAAAGGAAAGGTGTTGTTCTGGTCAAATAAAGAAATAATTTTTACTAGCATATGTCTAATGTTAAAGCTGCCTAAATCCTGCCAAATACATTAAAACGACATCTGTAAAACAGATTTTCATTAAATTGATCAGTTTCAAGTCAAGTAGCTAGGCAGATGATGCTTTTAAGCTAACCTTAACCTTTAACTTTTAACCTCCTTAACCTAGAATAAGGACACACTTTTAGGTAATGCTGCTTCAGTTTAACAATGCAAGAGGTAAAGTGGCCTATTCCAACTGAAATGACACATCACCACATTTAGTGTTATGAATCAATATGTTGTCGATAACAAGACAAGCTGTTTTCTAGCAGCTCTGTGTTTGTCTTATAACTGCTACTTGTCACTTCCCCTTAATGTTTAAATAATTCATGATGCAAAATGATGTAAATTAAACTCCTAATGAAAGTGAGTTTTATATAGAAGATTACTGTCTAGCCATTAACTCTGAAACTATTTTAAGTCTAATTTTAGTATTTTAGCCATCATTTTTCTCCAGGCTCAGGCCAATTTGTTAGGTTCTCATTTAAAAACAATTAATGCTACTTATAAACCACTTTTATTTTGCCAACACAAGCCAACCAAGCTTGCTAATATCCTCATTACTGCACTTGAAAATCCTCTATGATTCGCACAGTTTCGGAAATCCATGTAGAAGTGGCATCCTCAACACAATGCTACTTGGAGTATTTTTCCAGTTTCTACTAGAAATAATACATGTTTCTTGAAAGATAATGCAAAAGAATAAAGTTCGGTTGTCTAATATGAAGTTTCAACAGCTCAAATATTTATCTCTTCAATCTTCTATTAATTCAAGGTAAGTTTGTTCAAAGTAAGTTTGTCTGCTGACCATATTTAAACACTATGCTGAACAAGGATACTTGGGTGTTTAAGAGATAAGCAACTAAAGAAGAGTACATTTTTGTAAGATTTATAAGATTTTTCAGGAAAATTACACCTTTTGGTTGTGAGATCTAAACCTCTCTCTCTGCTTTAAGGCCCTCTTTCTAATCATGCTTTTATCTTAATTGGTTGTTATAAATTCAAAGACAACATCCAACTCTCCATGAAAAGGAACTTCAAGAGTAACTGTAGCACCTAGCAAATTGCTCTGCAGAGAATGAGGTGGTCAATCCCTGCTTATGGAGTGAATGGATAAACTTACACACACACACACACACACGCACACACATTAAAATAATCATCAGTCAATATTAAGTAATGTTTCCTGAAAAGATAAACAATAACACTCTACCTTCCTTTAGGTTTCCACAAAAGATTAAAAAATAGAAATTTATACATTTTTATCTTCTATTCACAACATGTTAATTTAAAGTGTTAGAGGAACTGCGTGAATATAAACACAGTTCATGAATATTCTATATAGCTCCCAGGGTCTAAATCTATTATTTATACAAACTTAATGTTTGTTTTTCTCTCCTAGGTATTCTAAAAGTTTTAATAGGTCAGGTATCAACAGAAAAAAGTAGACAATTGAACAGTTGTCAACTGTTGCTGCAAAACCTATGAATTATAATACAATTAATCCTTTATATTATATTTTCAATACTGTCAACTTAGAAGCTTTCCATCTCACATTAGGGCCTGCACTCCCTTCAAACTCTGTAACGTAACCCAAATCTAATGCTTTCATTATTGATCCACAGAGTGCCAATATCACAGGAACAATGTTACAAATTCTCACACTGGGTCGTTAGAATTTTATGCACAGTACATCTATCTAGAATTTGAACTTCAAGAAACAACCCAAATACATAGTACTAGACCAATCCAAATAAATAATTCCTGCACCTAATCTAAATGGCCACAATCTGCTCTTTTCGTAGGTGGTTACAATTTTAAATAGTGTTAGGAAAGTCATAGGTATGATAATCACTGGGTGACTCCTGATAGTATAGTTATCACTGATTTCTAGTATAAATCAATAGGTAACACTTGCAAAATGGATTTTGTAATCATATTTAGAGGTTGTTACAATGACTAATGGTTTGCAATGTTTTCTGAATTTTAATATCCTCTAGACAAAAAGTTTTTAATAAGTTACCAAGTTATTCATCATCATAATAAATGTGTTATATTTGTACATGAACCAAGACCATCCAGTGAACAGACTGCAGAAAATAAATTAATTAGTAATTAGGGCTTAGAAAAAGTCAAGACAAGTTCTGTAATAAACAGTGTTCATCACTTGCATGTATTCATTATATCTGCATAGTTTTCCGAGGAAAGATAAAAGTATATTTACCATTGTATAAGCGTATTTATCTATACCACACCCATTTAGGGGGAAAATAATAATAGGTGGGAAAACAGTCATGCAACGTAACAACAGAGTTTGCTTTTAGAGACTTCTAAGGACGCTAAGGGAGATTGTGTTTACTCAGTGCTACTGAGCACACAGGAAAACAAAGAAAGAAATATCATGTTTAGAGCATCCTTGTTCGTCACCAAATGAAAGATTATACATTCACAAGGTTGGGCACTGATTTTGTCTTCTGCTCCCTGTAACAATTTACATTTAGCCAAGAGTGGCGCTAGGTTTAAAAATAAATTAATAGGTTTAAAAAGTATTATTTTATATATAATACCATCCCAAAAATTCTTTTAAGGAAGCCAGTGAAGAAATCAATGCCATTGAGACAGATGTAAATGGGAGAGACAGAGGGTAAAACTTTGTAAATAGTCTCCAATTCCATATGTTTCAATATGCTTTTAGTAATGTTAATTAGAAACTGTGCACCTTGTCCTTTGTTTTTTTTTTTTCTCTTTTTCTTAATTTGGAGACTTGTGCTCCAAGCTCTGAAACAGTTAATTCCCTTTTCTACTCTGTGCCAACAGAAAGGGATGTCACTGCTTACCTTGTAGAGCTTCAGGGCCGCCTCGTGCCTGTGATTGGTGGTATGCAAGCGTAATTTATCCACACTGTTGGTGTAATAGTCACAGGCGTTACATTTTAGGTGAACAGGGTTGCCAATGGCAATACACTTCAACCTCCACTCATTGCTTTTGCCCCCTTCTTTAATGTGAGCCACCAGTTGATATTTCTGCATATGTTTATCAGTCTTGCAGTGTAGCTGGAAGTTGGCTTTGAGCTGAGTGTTGTAGTTGCAGAGCTTGCACTGGTAGATATCTCCAATGACTGCCCTCCATTCCTCTTCAGGGAGAGAGCGCTCACTGCTCACATGCACACTTAGGGCCTCCAGGCTGTCAGAGGTGAATTTGTTGCAAACAGCACACTGGAATAGCTTCAGCGCTGGGTCACTGATATAAGGTGACAGCTCTCCTGCAGTAAGGAGGGACAGGTCATCACCCATTAGCTGACCACTGGCAAGCCGGATTTCAGGCGGCAGCTCATTATTTACTACAGGAAAAAAAAAAATTAAAAGGAAAAATAGAGACTAGAAAACACAGTACACAAAAAGGAATCTGTAAAATAAAGTCTTAACAAGAAATGTGCTTTCTCTAGAGCTTAAACTATAAAAAGCTGTAATAGGATTGAATCAGGATCAATTACAATCATCCCTTTCAACTTCTAAATTCCCTCATCAGATAGCTTTAATTACTCCTACTGGGCATGATGTCATTCTGAAATTTGTATTTTCGAGGGCAAGAAAGTTGATCAATACCATAACAAAACAGTCACGTGCTTTCAATTTAAGAGCCTAGATAAACTTACATAAACACTAATTGTTATTTCCCAATTTGTCTTAAAGCTTGATGAGATTTGGCTAATACTGTATGCGTGCCTGTAATCTACTGCCAAATACCTGGGATAAGGTAATGATATTATTATTAGATTACTCATCTTTGATCACGGCCATTAAAATATTTCTGAAATGTATTTATAAAAATAACAGTATGCCCTTTTAAAGCTCGTTTGATATTTTAGCAAATAAGCACCAAAATTGAAAGTACAAACCTCATAAGATATGGCTAATGATGGCAGGAAATTAATGCAAATTAGCTTTTGTTAATCAAGTTATTGAATGAAGACAAAGTTTGCTAACTTCTCTGATGCTGCATTGATCCCTTAACTCTTTCTTCTCTGAAGTTAATTTGGCTTTGAAGCAGAAGCACAAATGGTTTGATTATCCAGCGTAAAGAGAAAGTCCTTTCTAGTAAGCTATCCTCAATTTGTTGGCACTCACCACATTATCTGGGTGCAACACGCCAAATCAAAATGTGATTAGAAACTAACAACAGTGCAGAAAAGCAGCAAATACTAACCGAGCCCTGGTGCCAAAGCCGCTGCTGTCGCTGGATCCAGCTGGAATGGATTGATCATCAGCTGAGGGTCGGCAGGGTTTTCCAGCTTCATTCCAGTCAGGCCTATGTTCTGGGCTAGGTAGTACTGATACAGCTCTGCCTCCGC